>NW_006267350.1:473295-624434 GCF_000300575.1 Agaricus bisporus var. bisporus H97
GTTTCCAAACCTCAACCCACCACCCACACCACCCTCCCCACCCTCAAACGCATCCGGATAAGCCCTCCTCAACCCCAATTGCCTGGCCTTTGAATACTCAATCCCCAAATTCTTCCAATCCAACAACGGCGACAACCGTTCGACTCGATTACGTTGATTGATCCTTTGACGCCGAGTTTTGTTGGTAAAGGCATACAGATAATCAGCTAATTGGTTAACTGAATCTTCGACGGATTGCATTCGACGATCGACAATGTAACAGCCTTCTTCTTCAGGACGTTCAATGAGATCTTGCATAAAACACCCAAATCCAGAAAGATTGGTCGTAATACTCGGAATTCCCATCTAAAAAAAAAAATCATTAAATCGCATCACAGCAAAATAGGAAAATACACATACAACAGTGCATTCCGCAGGTGTATACCCCCACGGTTCATAATAACTCGGAAACACACCCAAATGACATCCCCTCACAAACTCTTCATAATCCAATGCCAAAATCGGATTATTACTATTGAGAAAATCAGGATGAAAGATAATTTTAACACGATCATGAGCATTGTTGAACAACTTGACACGTCGGATCTGGTTTAAAATCGGATCGTTGGGATCATCAGCCATGTTGTGCGTCGTGACAGGCGGAAGTGAGTTTCGCTTAAGCGCAAAGATACGTCGCTTGAGTAGAATTTGATCTTCTTCTGAAATCAAATCATCTGCAGTTGGAATGGATTTCATGTCGCTTGAAAGAGTAAGATGAGTTTGCTGCACAAGGACACAAGAAAAGGACACACACCCAGTGAAACGGGCGGCACGGTCAAACAAACGTTGACCGATACGATTTTGGATTTCAGTGACTGTATCGCGGAGCTGCTTTGTGACGGCTTGTCCTTTGAGAGCATCGATGGTATAAGAGTGGGTCGCGGCGGGCATGATGATAAAGGCGACGACAGTGACTGTTGAGCCTGCTTTCTGCAACTGATAGTTGAGGCGAGCGAGAGATTCGATAAACATGTCCACGCCCTTGTTCCTGTACTCGTAACGACCGGCAGTAAACAAGTAGATGGTATTATCAAGATCAAAGTCGTAGTGGCCATAGAAATGACCACGGATAAACTCGTTGATCTTGGCCTTGGCGGTGGCATGAAGATTTTGAAATTCATGCATGGCTTGAAATTTGACGACGTTGAGACCGTTGGGAAGGACTCCGTCGGGTTTGCGTTTGAGGAGATGCTCGCTTTCGTAGGCTGTGATGTGAGAAACGGTGGTAAAGACGTCGGCGCAGTGGGCAGCAGAACGTTCGATGCAGTATCTGTGGTAGATACCGCGTTTTCCGGCCTCGTGGTCGACGTCAAAGTATTGGAGATTGTTGTAAAAGTCGACAGAGCCAGCACAGAGATATCGGCCCAAGAGGGTGGCATGGGTGGTGAACACCGTGGTGACATCGATATGACGTTTGCGACAGAGGGGGATGGCGAGGCCAGCTTGCCATTCGTGAAAGTGGGCGACGATGGCGGTGGTCAGTTGGCGGGAGACGTACTGCAGGGAAGATCAATCAACAAGACCAGAGTAGAGAACAGCAAAACTCACATCGCCCAGGAACCAAGCGACGAGATAGCCAAAGACGATGGTCTCGTTTGTCTCGTGGTCGTTGGGAGGGCTGGGGATGCCAGCGAGGTTCCAGAGGTCGGCCTTCCACTCGTCGAGGCGGGGGTACATGCTGCTGGTATCAAAGAGAAGGACCTGGGGGTTACCCTCGATGAGCCAGCGACCGTAGAGCGCCTTGACGCCCTGGGCCTGCATGGACTGGAGAGTGGCAGCGAGGTGGGGGTCAGTGGGCTCCTCTGGCTCGACCTCCATCGGCGCGGTCTTGTAGGAGAGCGGGCCGATGAGGCAGTATCGGTCGCCAAACTCGGAGACGGAGACGGGCACTTTGGTCTTGATCACCGTGTAGATGCCCCCGACCTTGTTCGCGACTTCCCACGCACATTCAAACAGGACGGGCTGTCGGACATCGCGCTTGCTTTCAGCAGCCATGGCAAGATAATACAACGTAAAAAAAAAATTAATTATCCCATTTCTCACTACGACCTGACGTCACCGTGACCGTGACACGACCCCAGATACCACCGACGTAATCACCGACGACACCAGATTCACCTGCTCATCGTCAGCAACAGCGTGCACGCATGATTTATTACGCACCTGGTTGTTCGTCAACACATTCAACCCGCTAATCACCTCGCCCTCGGTCGACACACGGCCTTGAGAGTAGCGGGTCTGCTGAAGGGTCGCGCCGATCAACGAATCAATCTATGGTCTTTTGTGAGTTTTACATCAAGGCGGACAGCGTGACGCACCAGGCTGCCCAAGAAGCCGGCCAAGGCACCGCCCACGATCAACGAGAGCGTCACAGAGCTCCACGCTTCTCGGCACCGCACGTTCTCAACGACCAGAGTGGACGCCATCAGGACCCCGACCGCCGCACCCCCCAAAAGGGAAGCAAGCGTGCCGCCCACCGACATTCCTCCGTTGGTCCCAGGCGGAACTCGCTCAAACGTCGTCACCAGCCTCGGCTGCCCAGCAGACAAAATACCCAGCTCAGACGCCAACGTGTCCCCCAAACAGCATGCAAAATGGCTGTAGACCCGTCAGTTAAGCATCATGAATGATGAGTGGTATTACTCACCCAAGAGCCACAAATAGCAGCATTCGACTCCATCCATTGCCAACCTCTCTGTCCAGCGGACACCACTTACTACTGTCATACTCCACCCCAAACATGGCATTCCACATCACCGCCGCCGCCACCCCACACACGCTATTGCACAACACCTGCCACCCACTCCGATATCCCGCCTCTTGATACCCCTCCTCCAATCTCGCTTTGCGCTGCTTTCCATCTGTGTATATACATTCATACTTGCTCAAAAATTCAAAACTCAAAACTTACATTTCGTGGCCCGACTTCCGATGAGATAGAATCCGATGAGTGTAATACCAAATACCCATAGTCCTCCAGACAAGGTACCATAACCCACACAAAAGGCTGTCAGAGCACCACTGGGTGAAAGTGATTTTTTGCGTAAACCGTGAAGGCTCAAGAGCAACGCGAGTACGAGAGGTACGACTTGCATTGGAGAGGGAAGAACCTGTTTTTAATTAAAGTTTTCTCACGAGTTATATTGTTCTTCATCAACGCGTTCATATCATTCACATGTAAAGATGTCAGCTGATGGACTAACGAAAATCAACTGCCAACTGCGCAATCTCTCAACTGATATATAACCAACTAACTTCCTCTCCTTTCACACATCCATGTCTTCCTCACTCACTACCTCCCTGTTCAACTTTGCCTACGAGCACAGATTCATCATCGGCACCCTCTCCCTCCTCAACCGTAAAAATCCCCTTCCTCTTCCCAATTCCAAAACTCACCACAACTCACAGTAACTATCATCTACAAAATCATACTATACCCCCTCTATATCTCTCCTCTCCGACACATCCCCGGTCCACCCCTCTTCCCTCTCCTCAAATCAAAACTAAACCCATTTGCATATCTCCTAGCACCTATCAAAGGTCAATTCCCAGCCATCATCACTGGAGAAGCCGGCATCCCTCAACGCGAATGGCTTAAACATTATGGAGGCGAAAAGGGTATAATAAGAGTTGTAGGTCCTGTAGGAATTGAGAGACTTTTATTTTTGAGTCCGGAGGCTTGTGAAAGGATTTTGGTGAAAGAGTGGGTTGATTATCCGAGGGTAAGTTCCTATTAATAAATAAATAAAATACGATGTTGAATTTTTCGAAAGCCAAAGTTTATGAGAGATATTTTGGGATTGGTGGCTGGGTATGGGTTGTTGACGGTGACGAGGAATGAACATAAACAGATGAGGAGGATGATGAATCCAGCGTTTTCCTTACCGAATTTGGTGTCTCGTGCGTTCAGTTCAGTTCATTCATCTTGCGATTGATTGATGTTTTTGTAGAGATGGATGAATATCATCGTTCCATTGACAGGTACGTTTTTATTTTGAGAGAGATGACTACTAAAACCAACAGTTCTTGCACAGTTTATTAAAGATCTTTGATACTCAAATTTCAACTTCCAAAACCCCCGAATCAGGACTCATCATACCCACCTACGAATGGAGTAAGTACCTAAAAAACCTCAAACCCCCTCCCTCTCATATCTCATTCCCTTATCTCCTATTACTAGTGTCAAAAGTGACTCTCGACATAATCTGTTCCACAGCCTTTTCATACCACCCCAATTCCCTACACGATCCTCATAACGAACTCGCAACAGCGTATGAGAAATTGATAGATAAACAAGATGGACCGAATTTGGCTTGGTTTATTGGGATGGTTTCGGTTGTACCTGGGTTTTGTACGTTTGTGAATAGTCGATTTTCTTGGAGGATAAGGAAATGGATACGTCCTCTTCCTGAACTCGGTAAGCAAAAGAGCATCTTTCAATAATTTTTCAATTTCATTTATTTAATCATAATATAGGTCTCATTGCGGTAGTCATCGAATCTATGCATCAAATTCGTACTATATCAAAAAGGATGTTGGATCAAAAGATGAGAGATGAAAGTCATTCGGATGTGATGGAAAGAGAGAGAAAGAAAGATATTATGAGTTTACTTGTGAGAGCTAGGAAAGAAAGTTTGGAATCTCAACCGAGGGGAAGTTGGAGTTTGAGTGATGAAGCTATGATGGATCAAGTCGTGCGTTATCTCTCTTTTGCTTTTTTTGCTTTGAAGTTGAATTTTATTTTTTATTTTGGTTGGTAGTTGACGTTTTTGGGTGCTGGACATGAAACTACAGCTTCTGGACTTGCTTGGGTAAGTCAACACCTCAACTCGTATTATTGTATGTGGGAGATTACACTTCTATCAGACGTTATATCTCCTCGCCGCCAATAAACAAGCTCAAACTCATCTTCGCGAAGAACTCACTCCGATATTTAACGATAATCCTAAACCGGAATATAAATCCCTTAAAGAATTGCAATATCTGGATAATGTCATGTACGTCGTTTCGTTTAATGCTATTTTTTTTTTAGTTTTTGAGACTCATTGTAAATAGAATGGAAGGACTTCGTTTGTTTCCTCCGGTACCAATGACATTTCGTCAAGCTGCGAAAACAGATTATATTGATGGAGTACTCGTACCTAAAGGGACTTTACTTTATATTCCTGTACGTTCATTTTTTTCCTTATCCTTCCTTATCGTTATTCATACGCATTTTTTGAATGAATTTTAAGATTCGGGTGATTAACACTTGGAAATCAACATGGGGTCCAGACGCAGAAGAATTCCATCCAGAACGATGGTCAAATCTATCAATAAAAAACTATAATTCGCAATATTCATTTATGTCTTTTATTTTTGGTCCTCATGCGTGTATTGGGAAGACGATGGCGATTATTGAGATGAAAACAGTTATTGCGTGAGTCATCCTCAACACCTTTTTCTTGTGAGAAGAGATTTAATGGTTTATATTTATGTTTTATTAGATCTTTGATTGTGAATTTTGAATTTGATTTGGCTTTTGAAGGACAGATTCCGAAACCGACTGCTGCGGTAACGATGAGTAAGTTTTCATCTTAATGCTACAAAGTGTATTGATTTGATTGATTGGTTTTTTGATACTAGAGCCGAAAGATAATATGCCTTTGAGAGTTCGTCGAGTTAATCGTGGTTAGTAGTACATGATGGATGACCCCCGTATGATTTTGAGATGGAGATTTTTTGTATGAAAGAAAGAAATGGTATTTTTATCATACGCGTTCAGAATGAATCCATTTCAGAACGAATGCGATCAGGTGACCGGTGAAAGAAATAAATCTCCTTTTGATGAGTTGAACGTAAAGATTGCAGCCAGCAGTGCAGATGGAAACTTGGGCCGCGTGCGAAAAACCGGTCGAGTACAATGTTTTTTGATGTGCAGGGTTGTATACACTGCTTCCACTTTGATCACTATGCAACTCTTACACGCACATCCCGAGTAGGCATTTTACTATGCCAGATATTAGCTCTGCTGACAATATCTTGAAAAGCTGGAGCCAACAACCGGTCATTCACGTCTGTGAGTAGTCTACGAAAATTCTGGCCTGGTGCTTATTCTGACTGCTTGTATATCATGTAGACTACAGAGAGCGCCCGCCCGCACGGCATGAGGATGAGTCTCAGGTGGTTGCACCGCTAGTAGTGCCGGGGTATGGCGCTGACCGTAGGGAATCGCCGTCCTCGGCGTCACAGGTTGTGCATCATTATGCCGATGTTTCGCAAGTCACCAATCCTTTTGATGATCCTCCAAACCACGAGGATGCAACGATGACTGATTTCGAAGAAACGCGTCAAGAAACTCCCCATAATTCTCCAAGAAATAGTGACCCTCCTCCCCAGGAAGCAATCCAGGAACACCACGAATACCATGATTCTTCCTATGACAATCTTACTTCTCACGGTTACAATTCGACATTTCAATCTACGTTCAGATCTCTCGTTGGCCTACCACCATCACCTGTACTCACTGAGTTTGCCATCCAACAACCTGCTATACTTCCGGTCACAGATACGGCGTATCCGGAATACATTCATGATACGCTAGCTTATGTTTTTGATCAACCTCCTGCCAGAAGAAACTACTACCCTTTGTGGAGTCATGTGTTGGAGTATTGGTTTCCTTCAACTCAGGGTTTCGAGATTCTAGAGGACTGGGATCCGAAGAAGTCGAACGGTATGGGCGGGGAATCATTCTCAACAACGCCAAAACAATCATTTGCAGTATTCGATGTCACTTCCCCGACAGAACCTTTCTTATTTGTGAATGTTCATAATGCATTAGCGGTGAATGATTTCACGAAGAGGCAAGCAAGAATAACTATGGATGAAACTTTCGAGACACTGCGGGCTTGTTCGTTTGGTGCTGGGTTCGAGACACTTTGTGTGATTAGCACCGTTGGTGCTAAATGGGGGATGGTTATGAGAGAGACTGGGTGGTTGGATAGCGATTTGAATGGAGATGGAGACTGTGTTGGGGTTTGGGAGGAAGATATCACTACTCCCGAGTCGTTTGATGTTGTGAGGTATTGTTTCGAGGGAATGAAGAGTAGTATTCAGAGAAGGAGACAACGTTGAAATGAGTTTTTATTGTCAGTGTGACCAGATCGATGTAGTACTAGTCAAGTTCTTGTAGTATATATGTGTCGCTTAAGCTTTCATTTCTGTATATCCATATTCCCTACCGATTTCGGAGCCTGTTCATCTGATACTCGTAGAAGTGGTGGATTTAGATAGGTGAGTTAGATTTTAGCTGGTTTCAGCAATCAATATTCATCAATCTTTAGCAAATTAAATATCTACCCGTTGCACAAAGAATTCAAAATGACAGATGTGGCAATCCGGGTGCTAGTCGCCGCACTTTGAGGTGGCGCTCCATGATCAACGCTCGGAGGATTCGACACTGTGGAGTACGAACACACCATGAGTTGATGCCGCACTTCTACTTCTGCATGAGAAATACGGTGCTTAGCGATTGATTCTGATCACCAGTGAACAACATACCTGTGCCGGATATTTGGGGATTAGTGCTAAAGCCAGATAGAGCATTCATTGGAGTCCTAATAACACTAGTGAGTCGATGACAGTGATATTTTTACATTTAAGCTCGTCGGGAATGTCGGAAACGAACAAGACTCGAATGGTCTCCTTGGTGTCCTCTCGGCATCTTATCACGTACTCGGGATGAGATCTATAAGGACCCGGGCCCCGATAAGCGGTGTTTTTGGACACCACGAGTGCTTCACGTTTCAAGGATAATGGCAAGATGAAGCTGACTATTGGTGGGACTTGTAAGCATAGTTAGGTTAGTGCATTAAAGCAGATTCTAGACTTATTTAAGCGAAAATCAGTGATTCTTAAACGTCTACATAGAAACTCTAAGTATGGAAGATTGATAATGCGTGCTCCGTTGCAGCGCCCAATCGAACGGTTAATTAGTTGAGAAGAATCATATATCATAAATCAGAGAAGGTTTTTAGCCCAGTGCATCTTTCCTTCCCTTTGCTTCCTGCTGAGGAGCTCAGGCTTCTCTTTCTTTCAAGTCATTGTTGTAAACTATCAGTGCCTCCGGAGTACTTTTGGTCGCTTTCACTGCCATCGTTTACCTTTTCGCCAACTTTTCGCGCTCTCGACTATTTGAAGTAACGATTTACCTGTGCAACACTGTCTTAGTACATGGTGCCGGGATATGTAGGTATACATGTCCGAGTTTCGGGCTGCAAATACTTACTCAGTCTGTTTGGACAGCAAAGGCTCGTACCAAGCACCATGGTGGCTTGTGCGACGCTACTCGTATGTTCCATCACCAATTTTTCCCCCAATCATCAATATAACCTCGTCAGGTATATGATCATTTATGCACACTTGACCAGGAAGTAAGTACTTCAATAAAAGTCCGGATTGAACAGGTCGCCGACCAATGCTGCATGTAAACTTCAGGTCGCACATGTTTGGAGTAACCCGCTCTCAGGTGGTTCAATTCTTTTCATGTTGAACCGGTATTTGCCCTATGTGGATACGTTCATGAGTCTCAACTGTGCGTTTCTTCTTTGATTTCAATCAACGTTCTTTTTTCTATCTAATCTGACTTTAGTGCAGGTTCTGTCGTTAAATGATCCCCAGGTAAGTCGGCTGTCGAGCTAAGGACGGATAAACTTCAAATTGACGACGCGTAGAGTTGCCTCAAGCAAAACACAGTGTTGACATGTTGGTGCCAATTGACTTTTTATATTTTTTTCTTTTTCTTTTTTTTTGCTAAAGCCGAAAATAGGGTTTATCGTGTTTGGGATCATACTTTCCGAAAGTGAGTATTGGGCGGCTCGTCTACTGCCTGCCTTGGCTAAATCTATTGTAGCGATCCTTATATTACGAACAGTTGCGCTCTGGGGAAGACGCAGAATAATTATAATTATCTTATGTTGTAGTTCTGGGGCAAGTGTACCTTCTCTCCGGCTCTCGTGTTTCCAAGATCACTGCTTAATTGACTATCTTTTCTAGCTGACATTCATACCAGCGATCGTAATCACAGAACTTGAAATTCGATCTCTTGAATGTATGAATTTTATTGCAGGTACTAGTACACGCAACAGACTCAGCTTTGGATCACTTAGATATTCCCTCTCTACTTCCTCATCTACCGGGATGCCGCTTAGGACGTGCGAGTCCCATTATCATCTTTTCATATATACTTCTAGCGCTATCTGAGACCAGTATGTGCATGTTACTGCTCCAGATGGTGTCGCGCCTGAAAGATGTCGATGTGTCCAGCTGTTGGCATACTCACAGCAATCCAGGCTTACCGCTCTCGTGCGTCAGCTCTTGAGATTTCTATAAAAGAATTCTAACCGGCAAAGTTAGTTCGATTTTCTCATTCACCCTGGGTTAAGCAGATGTACAAGGATGGTAAGTTCCTCGATTGTTCAAACGTGGATGATGATCAGAATTTGAAAACCAGGACTTTTATACTACGTCTATGTATTGGGTATATTGGTCCCTGCAATCTTCCTGGTTGTGTTGTCTAATGACTATGTTACAGCATTATCTATTGCGAATGTGCTAGTAGCTGCCCTTGCTCCCGTGAGTGAGTTTCAGACTAATCTTAAATTCCATCAATGACTTTTTCCAACAGCGATATCTTGCAAATTGGTTAGCAACGTGCGTGGAATAAATTTCAGAGAAGGCCTTTACTTTTGTTGACCTTCATTCAAGGCCTCAAAGGGTCGTCCATTCGGTGCTTTGCAACAGAGTGTTGTTACAAATTCTTCGACAACGGACAGGAACCTTGACGAACCGACTTCCTGTTGTTTCTCCAGATCAAGATCAACGACGTCCAATACCTATGTTCACTTCGTTTATAGAGAATGAAGAAATGGATACGAATATCACGATAGCATGTCCTTCTGACGATAGTCCCATTGTATCTTCTTTCACTGCTACGTCGACTAGACATGCTGTATCACATTCGACGTAGAAATCCAGGGCACCTATGTCGGCGTAACGATGTACTGGTAAGCTTCACCAACGGTGGAAAACTAACTAAGGTACTCACAAATCTGATAGAAAACTTTCGCGTCAAATCAACGCTTTTAATTTGGAGAATGTTGTAATTTACTCATGTGTGACTTCGGGATTTCGGAATTATACTTTGGTTTTCCGAACCAATGATTTTCATGGCCTTTAGATTGAGCAAATTCGACAAACAACCCAGAATAATGCGCTGATAAACAAAGAACGAGCGAATGTGGTGGAAGACAGCCAGAAATATATTTGAAGAAACCGATACTGATGGTAGGTAGCGAGTCAGAGTAGGCTTACCTTGTGACGGGAGAAAGCATCCAAAGCTTTACCTAAGGTCGCAGAGTCTCTGGATATGTTGAATCTGGTCGAGTAAGTGGAAGTGATAGGCTCTCGGAAGGCGATTGAAATCATACGGAGCACCAACCCCCTTTACCGATTCTGTCCATGACTGAAAGGATTTCAGGTTATTTTGAGCTGAGTTGTAAAGAAAGATCATTGATCTGGATTTTCAAAATGAATATCATATGTGCCCAGCCCATTCGGGAGACCTCGCTGAGGAATTAGTATAGGAAGCGGCGTGATGTGTTTGTCGAATGTTTAGAGCAAACTCGAAGAAAAAGACTTGGCAAGTTACGATCAAGAAGTCCTTCCCACGGGTAATTTCGTCCGCTTGTGTTCTCTTTCGGTCTGCATTCTGCATCATTCTCTCCCTGTAACTTTTTCTTTCAACCTCCGGAAGGTCATTGTTTGTGAGCTATGCCTACCATCCGTCGTCGCGGCGGTTTGATACGCATTGCTGCCTTACTGGCTATCGGCCTCGTCATTCGCCTAGTCTTCTTTTCCTCATCCTCAACTCCTTCAAGGTCCTCTCAGTCATACCAAATCAAGGAACACAGCTTTATTGAACGTGCTACTCGTTCAGATAAGTCTCTGAACGTCCAACGCTATCCCTTCTTGCAGGCCCGGTTCGGAAGAGATGAGAGACCTGATATTTTTGACGATTTGATTTATGGAGGAATGCTGGATTATTGGACGAGATTGCAACTACCTTTGTACGTCATTTCTCTTTTCAGGCATATATTTGTTTAAGGTGGAACTTGCCATGTGGGTGTAGTATCACCAACAAAGACACGTCGTCTACAGACGCCCAGCATGTCTTCAGTGCGATCGATGAACTTCTCTCGCTCAACGGTTGGGTAGCAGCGCTCTGTCCAACTCTAATCCGTCCATTCGGCCAAAGTAAAATGGGTTATGACGACCTCATTGGCGAAGAAAACTTGTACTATATTGCCATCATCATCCATTCGGCAGACCACTTCCTCGTGGATCAATTGGCGGTTATAGTCCAAATGGCAAGACGTCTAGGAAGTTCAAATATCTTCGTTTCAATGGTCGACTACGATTCTGCTGATGCGACGCAAACGCTTGTCGATCTATGTGAAGCCGTACTCATGCTTCTCAACGTACCTTTCCGTATTCGACGCGTACCCGGTATGACTGTCGACCCCGCTGCTGCGTATTACCCTTTGGAGGAAGCGTATATGAGGAATCTGGCTTTGGAGCCGTTGCATGAGCTCAAGACAAAGCGGAGTGTTACGTTCTCGAGGGTTGTGTGGTTGAAAGGTTTTACCTGTCCGAATGATATACTCGAAACTTTGAAGATTAGTTTTGAGAATCAGGCAGCGATGGTGTGTGGGATGGATTGGGCGGAGCACAATGGTTATTTTGTGTTTTCCGACAGGTAATCCTCTTTATATCTTTTCTTTTCGGCGCTGACAGGATGAATTTGACAGATGGCGGACGCGCGATATTGAGGGAGATCAATTCCGACAGTCAAGATCAACGTCTAAACCGGATGCTGTACCGCCAAGAGATAAACAAGGGGCATTACGCTATGCCCAACATCTCCCCTTCCAAGTCTTTTGCTGCGAATCCGGTACCCATGTCGTTGACCCTACGCAATCATATTATAAAGACATCAAATATCGATCTGGTACCGAATTTTATAATCTTAGCCGGGCTGATGGTGTACCTGTACGAAATTCGGACGCTTCTTGTCTGGACAGTAGTCAGGCTTGGTTTTGTCGAGACCTTTGGGTACAGGCTGCTCGTGATGCGATAGAAGAGGAAGGTGATAGAGTGGGGAGTGGTGCTAATGCTGGTGGAGGGGGCGCCAAGGTACGTAAGCGGAATGATGAAGAGGTGAAAGAAGATATGGTTGAGGATGAAAATCAAAACCTCGAGCTGGAAAAACAAGAGCTCGAAGAGAAACAACATCATCGAGAAGAAATCAAAGTTGCCGTTGCTGGAATTGAAGGTTTGGAAGAAGTGAATGATGGTGGTGCAGCGGATAGGAAGAAAAGTGATCCTGATGCTAATGCTGGTTCGGATTACGATGCTATACCGCCTGAAGAGGGAGGAGAAGACGTGCCACCGCCGCCAGAGTTTGACAAGCTGTTGATACCTAATTCAGCATTCAGGCCAGCGAGGATACTTGTGAACCCGCGTTGTCCGACAACTTATGCAGGCGTCACGCATACTCAATTGGCGAGGGATTTGTTTGAGGCGAGGGATGGTGAAGACAAGGACAAACCACTGACATCTGGTAAATATGTGCTGGATGACTGGGAAGGAGCGCCTGAGAGTTTCGTCTGCCAGGAACAAAGGTGAGGCGGTTAACGTTTCCTTTTGTACGTATTTTTCTGATTGTTGACCGTTGTCAGACATACTGGTGGGCGCAAAGCACCTAAAACACAAAGACGGCTCAAGTTTTCAATTGATGAGGAATTGAACAAGCTTGATGAGTCGCCATCGTCCTGAGTGGGGTTTAGATTAGCATGCGCATTGTATGCCTTTGTGTGATAGCATGGGGATGGTCTACTAGATGTGATATGGACGTGTAGCATTGTCACTATTATTGCTCCTTAATAAGTATATTTATGTTCGGTCGATAGCGACGGCTGCCTGATTATGATACGCCGCCAAGGACCTGCTCTTTGAATCGTTGACCAGTGCGCATGTCCGTCACGTGCTGACCGGTGCGGTCCCCGAAGTGTGTCATATATATGTCGAGCTGCTCTCGTCCAACGTCCGCTGCCCATGCCTTTCCACCCACCTTTCATGTCCGAAGCTCACAATGGCCAGGCAGCGGAGCCTCGTATTCAGGTTATGGCCATCGTCCTCGTCATCTCTCTCCTCGGTCGGTATCCATCATTCAGTGCCCTCTGCGATTGTTAAACTCTCCCTATCGCAGCCGTATCCTTTCCTGGCATCTCCATGCTAGTCCCCCGTTTTCGCATACCTGGCATCTTTTTCTTCATTGGGAAACACTTTGGTACAGGTGGGTGTTGTTTATATTGGTTTTTTCACGATATCCCGAGATTGATCTTCACATAAATTGCAAAAGGTGTTATCCTGGCCACTGCGTTTATCCATTTGCTTCAAGACTCGTTTGGAGCCCTTCAAAAAGGCCCGGTCAAAGAGCATTTTGGTAACATCGGAGACTATACAGGCCTCATCATGTTCGTGCGGTATCCTGTCTGCACGCGGCCTATACGACCCTGACGATGTTTTAATTTAGTCTTGCATCTCTCCTCAGCATTTTCCTTATTGAATGTCAGTATCTTAAATCTTTTCGAACGAATATTCGTTGAATCGTTATCTTAGATTTTTGCAATTCTTATGTTGAACATCTACACTCCGAACCGTCCCAACCGTCTTCACCCGAAAAATCTCGAGAATCTTCCATAGAGCGTTCACCGCATCCCGCTTTCTCGCCCTCGACAGCAGTAACATTACAGGTTCCTTCCTTATCCACTTCGACATCGCAGCGAGGTAGATTAGAGACTAGTGAGAGTACCCCACTTTTACATCATCACCCTCGTATCGCACCACCCTCCACTCATCCCCAGCACAACCATGCGCACCACGTCCATTTACCTGCTCTCGTGACCCAAGATGGAGCAAGTGTGGTTCCATTTGAGGTATTGACGAATTCACCTCGGATTCTCAAGATGCGAGGCTGCACATGTATGCATTCATGTGTCTGCGCTCCTTCTCAAGCTTCCTTGTTAAAAGGTGCGGTTTCTCGCGATCGTTCAAGATCTCGTCCCCGTCTCGCTAGCACTGTGAGTGTCACTTCGCCGACTTTGGATTTAAGCCGTGGTAGAAGTGAGAGGGTTGGGCGGACCATAGATCGGGAGGAGGAGATGGAAGGGGAGGAAGAACAAGACGAAAAACCATTAATTGGAAGAAGGCGACAAGTCATCGGATTATTGGTTCTGCAACTAGGAATTATGATCCATTCACTTGTCATAGGCCTGACTTTGGCGATAGCGGCCGGTAGTGATTTTAGTGAGTCTATCATCGCCATCAAGCTTCTGCCATCGTATTGCCCATCAAGCTATTTCTAACTGATCCTATCTCAGCTTCGCTCACGGTTGCTGTGGTGTTTCACCAACTATTCGAAGGCTTATCGCTTGGGATCCGTATTGCCGCACTTCCACCACCGCCTTCTACCGATGTTGAACTCTCCGCTCTTGGAATGAAGTCGCAGTCCAGTGTGAAGAAAGGGTTCTTCCAAGGTTTGCTTGGTGCCGGATGGTCGTTGAAGGTCATTATGGCTATTCTATTTGGTATAACGGCGCCAGCTGGGATGGGTATAGGAATGATTGCATTCAAAGTTGGAAAGGAGAAGGAAGGCATTGAACTTGGTAAGTTTCCGGTTATTGTGATGATTAGAGTTTTGACGTGAATGCACTCTCAGCTCGAATGTATCTGATCCAAGGAGTGATGTCTGCTGTATCAGCCGGAATGTTGATATATGCATCCACCGTAGAGATGATTGCGGGAGATTTCGTCTTCGGAGATGTTGAAGGACATAGTCATCACGATCATGGCCATTCGCATGATCTCTCTGCATTAGGGAATGATAAACCGGGAAGAGGTGATCGTTCTCGAGACGATCGTAGTGGTGGGGTTTCAGGGGATGAAGAGATGGGCGCAAATGACCTGACTAATGGAGAAGACGATGGTGACGATGATGATAATCATCATCTACATGACCTACCGCATCGTCATGGGAAGCTTAGAAAGAAGTTGTTGGCAGTATTGAGTCTTCTGGCTGGTGTCGGAGGAATGGTTTTGATTGGATTGGGAGAGTAATTTGCTCTTATCCTCCCCACACTCCTTGTCTCGTCACCTTCGATTTTCACTTTTGAAACACCCTTTCAACAGGTGCTTTCTACATTTATTATAATCTGCTCGTCCCTGTTCTGCTATCGACGACATCACTTTGTTTTTTTTTTTTGGCTTTTTTATGCTACGGGATTGGCTTGTATTTTGTGTTTTCTTATATACGACTGCTGTCATTAGTGTATAGTATTTATGACTTAGAGATGGTCCTTTAAATATGACGATGTAACTCACGACGCGTAGGGGACTAAACGTATAAGACAAAGACAGCTCTTACGTCAAATCAAGTTTCAAGAATAGAGTTCTGAATCAGTTGTTTTGCCTCTTCTGACCGAGGTACAATTCTACACTCAAATGCTTCAGGGTATCTGCTGGACATTAGCAGGCCTCACAAAGCAAAGGACCTTTGAAAACTCACATAATCAAGCCGTCTGTCATCTCCGGTCTGATTTCTTTCTCTTTCCCATTCTCATCCAGGGTCGGTATAATATCATAAACCTTCAAAACGTGGGCAACCGTCAAGAAAAAAGACGCATCAGCGAAAAATCGCCCAGGACAAATTCTTCTACCAAAGCCAAATGATGCGACGCTCGGATCCCGTACCGATGGATCAAGCTCGCCATCCTTTAGGAAGCGATCCGGGTTGAAAATGGAAGGCTCTTTGTAGAATTTAGGGTCATGAAGAAGTGACCTGAAGTTCATTCAGAAATATGGCATAAGAGTTTGATGTGTCGTTTGCTACCCACCATGCATTCCCCAGCACAAAAGTACCCTTCGGGATATAATACCCATCGTAATCATCCGCATTAGAACTCATATGGGCAATTCCTAAAGACGATGAAGTTTGAATGGTCTGACTCTCTAACAACAGAAGAATAACCATGCATACCAAGGGGAGCGATAGGTTGCCACCGTTCAGACTCTTTTAATAGCGCACTGATGTACGGAAGACTTGATCTATCGTTGATTTCAGGTAGACGACTACCAAGAACCCGATCGAGCTCAGCCTGGGCTTTCTTCTGTACATCGGGATAGATTGCCATGGCCATGAAAAATGATGTCACCGACGAGACCGTCTAACAGAGTCATTTAGAAAGCCCCCCAAAGCCAGCTCTTCGTGATTCTCACCGTATCTGCGCCTCCTACAGATAACCGTAAGCATTAGCAAAAACTCAAGCACATGAAACTTACCGATAAACCCATTGGCACATGTACTACGTCTCACAGTTTCTTCCTCTTTGCCCTCTGGGCTATCATCATTAAGTAGGTCCTCCAACATGGTCGTAGCAATACAAGGCTTAGCTGTTCCCGCTTTCTGTGCACGCCGTCAATGTCATATATGGCAGCAAAAGATGGACCATTGGCACCATTTGTTCTTTTACACGGTCCCAGAGACTGTTGGCGACGATTGAGTTGATGTCACGCCATACTTTTGCTTTCCTCTTCCATTCAGCTCCGGGAAACCAATCTGGGATTCTTTTCATGACAGGAAACATGTCCACTAGGAAGGAGCCCGGATGGCCGGCCTCAGCTAGTCCTGCAAATGTGGTCTCTGTATGACCGATATACGATTCGTTTTCCCGTACGTCCATGCCGTATAAAGTCTTTAGAATACTGTCCGCAAAGGCACTATTCGAGCACTATGAAATTGTTGACTCTCATACAAATGGAAAGACCCACTATCGGATGTGATACCTAAATTTCTCTGGAGATTCCAGTAGATTGCGGACAAAGGCACGGGTAGAATCGATTTGGATAGCGTGATATTTATTGACGGCATTAGGATGGAAATGGTCATGAAAGTGACGGCGATGTCGTCTCCACCATGGTCCATATTGCTGAAATCCAAAAGTGTAATCCCAGCCCATCCTGCGAGGATCTAAATCAGTATACGCAGTATTTTCTACGACGCAAATTACACGAACATTTCGTTCAACATCACCAAGCGAGGACGGTCAGAATAGTTAGAGGACCGCCGCTCAAAAATGTCGTATACTCGTTCGAGGCTTCCGAGGATGAGAAAACCCTTCCCAAATACTTTGAAGTAGATTATATCACCTCCATCTCAAGTTAATGAACAGCAGCAACATAAGTCGAGGATGGAAAAGCTTCACCATATATCTTGAACCATTTGTCATACTCCAACCAGGCCTTATGTTTGGGAAACGAGAAGTAACTACCGATGATGGGGTAGCCTTTCGGACCTGGTGGAAGTGGCAGGTTGTTTGGGTTCTCTCGACGTTCTTTTATGTATCCGTGAACAAACCAGGTGCCGAGGGCAACACCAGTGAGAATGAGTAAGTCTCCACTTGAAAGGAATGGCATGGTTCGATGATCCAATCGAATATGCTGGCAGGTTTTATAGCTGGGGTACCTATGGTTCCCACAGTTGCCTTCTTATTAGAAAGTGCGGAAGCTCCAAGTCCTTTAAAATCGCAGGAGTATCGCAGAACGGATCGGTATAGATCTCGTTATATTTAGTCAGGTCTATTCTCATAAGACAGCTGTGGGAACCACAGGTGCGGTTAGTTGTTACTTTGCAAGTACTTTACCATACGCATCCTTCACCGTTGAAGCGTCAGACTTGCACCGGAACCAATTTATTTCCCCTGTGGTGAAATGGTGCCGAACTTCGAGGGTATCTGCCAGTGGGGGACCTCAATGAAGCCTTAAGGCTCACGTACATGATCAGAATCCAGTCTGGCGGTACAGATGGTGGATCTGTTACTTCAAAGGTAGCCATGGCCATCGGTGCCGTTACACATGCCGGCCGCCACTCAATGTCACTGTTAACCAAATTTCAAGGCTACTCTCGGAGCATGCCGCCACCTGAGGCCTGGAGCTTGAACTGCCAGAGAGACGACTGCGCATTCGGGCTACGAAGATATAATTTTTTTTCTTTTCTATGCCGGTGACGTTCGCGACTGCAAACAAGGTCCATGTTCGTGCTCAAACATATTAGGAATATTTGGAACGCCGCTTTTTTGTATATAAACGCTAGTGAATGCTAGTAGGGTTCGTAACTGAGAGTGGTCCGTTCCCATCAACATATATTTAATTCATTAGAGAGCCGAGCAATTAAACGCACGCTACATCACTTAACAATCCGCATCGCGTCCATTTACCTGTTCTAGTGACCCAAGATATAGTAGGTGTAATTTATTCGAGATATTGACGAACACACCGTGAGCCCGAAACAGTGATGCACCGTTCATGAACCCCGTAAACGTTCATGTGCGAAATTCATGAACGGTCAATGAACCGGCCATTCCCAATGGGCTGATAGTATGAGGGTGTAATTGCATTGTTTGACGAGACGACCGAGAAAATTCTCTTGCGAAGGTAAGAAAGTGTACTTTTGAAATTCATTTGACCTTTTTGTAACTATTTATACCCTTACCATCAAACATGAGTTCATGTTCACGTTCATATGAAGCGTTCATGAACGGTGCCTTAAAATTCATGAACGTTCATAAACCTGCCCAACACTGCTGGCTATGGTCAGCACCAAGTTTCTCCGCGATTCGGGACAGCGCACCTGAACACGTTGCGGAGGGTAGGAATGCTACGAGTTAGTGGTAGAATCAGAGCTGGGTGAATTCTTGGGTTTAGGGTTTAGTTTCTTCTTTTCAATCGTCTGTACAATGGGATTGAATTCGTGCTTCCTCTCTTCGTTATGAATTTCTGCACAAATACCTTTGAACCCTATCCAAAGTATACACTCCAATACTCTGGTCAGTTCGTCATTCCTATTCGCCGGCTGGGTCAATTACGACATTGCATTGTTTGTGGTGAGGGAGATTTTATCAAGGAAGCGGCAACTGTAAATAAAAAGCCTGGCCCCATTCTCGATTGCGTTGCGAACCTTGTTCAGAAAGAATTGATTATAACCGAGGACATAATGTATGCCTTGACTCTGATAGTGGCCTGACGTGTCGGATAGGCTCTTCTAGGACATTTGTTCGTAGTCAGATTTTGGAATAGTGGAGGAATTGACGAGGTCAACGCAGAAGATACAAAACGGTTGCGTTTGCCAAAGGAAGGGGGCATTCATGGCCAGGGTCAAAGTCAAAGGTGAGTGAAAAAGGCCGACATACTCCTTGGCTCGTGTTTCATTCTCGAGGCTATGTGTTCGGTGAATCTGCGCCTATGTTTGATTAAGAACAGCTTCACATTGGGTGTGTCCTCGAGTCCTTGTTTGTTTTGTTTTTTGCCGGATCGCCGTCTTACATGAATGTAGTGTCCGGCTATATCCGCGCGCCTATCACGTGAGACCGCGCTCTGTGACGAGATGAAGTCTAACTTAGAGACAGCGACAAGAAAGGATCCAACAAGACACCCTCCGAGTCTCCGCTCGCAGAAATTAAGTCCAGCGTCGCCCAGACACTGCAGACTCCACCCTTGAACGTCGCTTCACTCACGTCTATCACTGCTGCACAAGATTCGCTCCCAGAGGTGGAAACCTCCTTCCAATCATAGAGTCTATCTACATTCTTCTCAATTTATCAGAATCCTACGCCACAGCGCTTCAGCTTGCGAAGGAAGTCAGTGAACAGATCCTGCAGTTCAATCACAGAAGTTTAGATCCTCTTCTACCGAAGTTTGGTATGCTTTCGATGCGCATATGAACTCGGTAGCGAGCTTGCCGACACTCGACTGTATGTGCTACCACTCCCTTCCCGGATTTCCTTCTCACGTTGGACACAGGCTTTTACTCTCAACACAGCGTACATCCTCTCTTCAGCGTGATGACGAGTCTTCGGCGGCTTTCATCAGCTGTCACAGTCTCTTTGACAAAGCTGACAAGCTCATATCCATGACCACCTTCTGGCGCAGAATCAGCAAGTCTCAGTTTGCTCGCTTTATCACAACTATCTCGGGTTTATCAAAGTGGTTTAACTCAAGGCTCGTCTGAACTCACAGCAAGCTATTCGACATGCATCTCGAATCAGTCACGCACTGCGCCTAGTTTCTACCAGGCCGTACTCAAGTTCTACATCGTCGTTGAATTCTACTTGGGTAAGATCCTTGATTGGAGCCTATTGAGACACTCTGTAAGTTATCAGCAAAGGCTCTGATCGCTTACTTCAACATAGTCAAAGGTATGTTTCCTTCAATCGATTTTGTTTAATTGCTCAATGCTTGAAAAATTCCAGCAGTTCGGATAGGTTCATTCAAACTACACTCTCCAAACACTCCAGCGCATCGCCACCAATAAAATTTACAACGTCTCCGTCAAAAGCGTCACCAAAACAACCGGTATCTGTCGACTGCCCCTTTCCTATTCGCGCATCTCTCCCTCCACAAACTTCATCTCAAATTCGAAGATGATGCGGAGTATATTGTAGGAAACACTGTTTGCGATGGTGCAATTGAAGGCAACACCGTTCATGAAAATGATAGATGGAATGTACGGGGCACAAGAGAGGTTATGGACCATAGATTAGTGAAGTATGTGGCGGAGGAATTGCTTTTTATTTGGGTAGGCATGATCAAGCGTCAAAGTATGTCTATCTTTTCACACTCAATTTTATTCTTAACGGCTGCATTTCCTCAGGGGGTCCTCCTAGGTGATATTCTACTACATGGCTACTGGATTCCGATGAGATTCATTGCATTCAAGTTCTCCGGAAAGACTTCGGTCGCGCCATATAATTGCGTTGGCACATGTCCGGGGGTGTGGCATTAGCTGAACGTCTTCCCCTTGCCCCAAAGGTGGGATTGGATGAGGAGAGAGCTGTGCAACTGACGCTGATCTCATAGATTGCTCGGTACTTCTGTTTTATGTAACGAATCGAGCGCATATCGCACGGAAACATTACACGTTACTGACTAGTGACTCGTCTATATAGGTTTGACTGTAAACACTTAGTAATAGGAGATGATGATCTTCAATATCCCCCTCTCCCACCATTGTCTACGCCCTCCTGGATCCAATTCATTTCTCAAAGTCTCTATGATTTCTTCTCTGGCCACTTCAACTTCGGCCTTCACATTACACTGGAGCTTTTCAAGCCTACCATACACATCATCGTGGGTTTGAAGCGCTTGAAGATCACGAGAACGACAAAACATTGGAGCAACCAATATGCTTAAAACAAGAGTGCGAAGGCTGCAGATATTCATTACATTCATGAGCCCTCCAAACTCGTAAGATGGTAATATCCCACTTGTTCCAAGCATTAAGGTGTGAAGGTTGGCATTGTGTTTGAAATCCCAACTTCGGGGATGGCCAAGTTAATTTCAAGACATATTCATACAGATGATTCTCGAATCTCACCTTACGTTTGCTTTTACCAATTCACCCACCTTCCCCCCAAAGGTAAAATACTCTAGCGAAGGTCCTATCAACCGCATCATAGCACAGAGTGCTTTGGTTTCATCTTGGAGCATAGAATCTCCCCATTTATAATTTAAATCGAGCCTTTGTACGTTTTGCAATGACACGCAGTGGCTGAGTAAGGTCAAAAAGTCGGCTTGTGGAACCGCGATCAAGAGCTCGGTCAGCTCAGGTAAATACTTTGCGGAAGGGCGGCGCGGTAAACCTTTCGAGTATTGGACTTTTGTCTCGGAATCTATGAGACCTAGTATATCGCATTCCAGCCTACGAACCCTTGGAAATGAGGAGAGCACCTCTTCAATTGCAAAAGGAGTGTCTTCACACATTCCATCTCGTAACACCAATGTCTCAATTTGATCAAAACCAGCATACGTTTTATGGCGGAATTTGTGGCCAAGAGATGGAAAGTCAAAGTCTTGAAGACAAAGCCGAGTCACGTTAGGGAGCAGTTGCACTACTTTTGAAACCCTTCCAGCATGGTGTCGAAAGCTTTTGTTGCCAAACAAAGGGCCGTAGCTACTACGCCACACTACATGCCAAGCTGGATCCTGGCGAATGCAGAGTTCGCGGACGTGAGGGGTTGATGAACAGCATGGAGACCGAAGCAGATCGATGAATTTGTTAAGTTCATTGAAAGTGATGGTCATTCCCGTAAAGAGGATGCTTCGCATGGCTGCGAGCCAGTCGCAGCTGATCAGGGAGTAAGAGTAAAACGAGGATTTATCATGGGTTTCCTTGACGTATTCAATGACCTCAAGGATGAGTTCTGTCGGCAAAGTTGCGGTGACATCTGAGCCGATTGAAGTCAGAATATTGACCCGCTAGCGTTTGTGTTCGAACTCACATATACTAGTTGGCCGCATAGAAGCAGGCTTGCGCGATCGGAGCGAATATCGGTGGTTTGACCCTGGCAGCATGTGGCAAATAAAGTATCAACGCAAGGTGAAACAAGTTAAGTACTAGACGACGGTGCTGTGGATCCACTTTGGAGTGAGCGCATGTCTTAGTCGAGACTCAGGGAGTTCATAGAAGCAAAGGTGCAATACGGTATTCTTGCTCGGGAAACAAAGACCTGTCGGTTTAGCAGCGTGATTGAAACCACATTATCAGTTGCAAAAGTTGTAGAGCTAGACACCAAATCAGAATTTTTGATCGGAGCTGTAACTATGGGCCCGTAAGTGTCAGTCACCAATAATCTCAAGGACAACTTTTGCAGGCAAAACTGTGGTGATGTCTGAGCCAAATGAAGCCAGAATACATAGCCGCTAATATTTTTGTTTGAACTCACGTGTAGTGGGACGCCTAAAAGTGGGCTTGCGGGGCAGGAGTGAATACATACTTTTCAGCAGGTGGCAAAATAGTATCAACGGAGTTGTGTGGAGGTGAAACGTGTTTCCAAACAATGGTGCTGTGGAACCATTTTGGAGTGGGAGTTTCGTAGTCTAGATGACTATTTCGAACGAGATATTTCCGCCTTTCAATTGGGGAAGAACGAGCGAGGAACACACGCGGTTTGATTTTTCTGTGTCGTGGTTTTCTCTGGTACAACGCCGATCGGGTTTGTCTTGTGTGAGTGGGGATGCAGAGGGGACGCATATAATTTGTACTGGGAAAGCATATATCAAATTAATGAATACGTGAAAAAGTGCTCCTCGATCTTCATAACATCTTAGTAGCAACTTGTATACTTGCAGATTATTCTATACACTGCTCTCAGCGTAGCTGTCGGTCTCAGAGCCTCAAGTTTTCCAAATCCCGAATAACAACATTGCCTCTAATTTCGAGTCACTTTGTTTAATTATTAGCCTCAGTCGAGTAACCAATATCGATCCAACCACGCATAGCGTCTCCATAAGCAATCACCAATATAGTCAATCTGTATCCAGCTCAGTTAGTATGCCTGATTACGCGCGAGTTGGAAAAACACACATCGTTCCAAAGACGGAGAGCAGAGCTACACAGCCGTTCGTGAAGATATGACCGTACGCATTGATCATTGGTAGAAGTGCTGAGGTGCAGACTGATAGTATGATAGAGCGGAAAGCACTGATAGATCGGAGTGTGATTAAGTGAATGTTATGAGCCAGATGAGGGATGAACATACTTGGAGGCTGCAGTGACTTCAGCACTGTTTGAATGCAGGACATCGACTACATATGCTCCACAAGGTATCAATACGAGATCAGTCTGTAGACTCGTGTCAGCCAGGATCTCGAAGTTCTGACGAGATCAAATGAAACTCACACCAACGCCATTGAAGAAGAATATAACCAAATTCAACACTAGCCCCAGCGTTCCGGGTATATAAGTCGTGACAAGTGCTGAAGCGATCACAGTAACCGAGAGATAGGCCCCGTAGAGAGAAGCACGAAGGCGATCCTCGGGGTACCAATGGCCGCGTTTAGCCTTATATTGAATGACAGTGCGATCTGAAATCCATCCTGCAAGTGGGGCGCCAACTGCGGGGAGCAATAAACATTAAAAGAGTGTAAAAATGAAGAGAAGAATGAATTTACTCGCGTTGCCAACACCAATGGGCAGCATCAACAGGCCGATAGTTGCTTGATCGTCTACGTTATATCTCTTTCCCTGATTGTGTAATACTTTGGTAAAGGGAGCGTAACAAGGACAAGGCAATCACTTACAATGGTAAAAGCAATGGGAACCATTAATGCTACAAAAAAAGATAATGAGGTCACGTATTTGAACGAAGAACAATGACTCACCTACGTCGGTTAACAGAGCAAAACAACCAGCAAGTGCCTGAGTGGAAAAGAGATATTGAATCTGAGACATTGCTAGATTATGCAACTGCATGTAACGTACCGTGGATGTGATGTTCAGGCTACGTAGCATCGACAAATTGGCTATCGGGTTCAAAATGACTGGTCGCCACTTGGGGAGAGGCTTCCCGGATTTCTTATACTCGTCGATACCCCGGGAATCTGGATGACTCGTTTCTGGGAGGAAAAGGAGGATACAAACCAGAATGGCGCAGCCCATCACCGCCAGCCAATAGTGTACAGCTCTCCATGACGAATAATGCGCAATGCCGCCTGTGCATTGAACTTTAATAAGTTGTAACGCATGACATAGTCGTACTGACCTCCAATAGTGGGAGCAAGCGCAAGGCCAATAAGGCCAGTCTGGTGATGATCGTATCAGATTAGGCTCAGAGGCTCCTGAACCTGAATGACTCACACCGAAATAGGTCCCGAGAGCCGCTCCACGCTCTTCCAGTTTATATATGTCCCCAATAACGGCGGCGCCGACAGAGAGACCAGGAGATGCGCCCACACCCTGAATAAACCGCCCAACCATGAGCTGAGATACACTTTCAGCTCTACCAGTCACCAGGGATCCCAGAACCATAAGAGGGAGGTGGAACAGAAAAGCGGGCCGTCGACCGTCTACAAAGAAATGAGCATCGAAAACAACGACCTGAAATTATGCGTGCTTATGCCTGACAAAATTTCGAGTATCTTGAAGCTAGAAGTCCTCCGAATGCGCTGCCTAGGATATTTATACTGATGCTGTGACTAGCACCGACGTCAATATATACTAGTCGAAATAAAAAAACTCTTAGTATACATACCCAACAACCGACGCTGTGGAGTTGAGATCTTTTGCTATTTGGGCAATCGACGGGATGAATATATCCGAGGTCAAGACTAAAGATGTTCACCAATTTATCTGTGCAGTCGGTCGCGAAAGAGGCGTACATGCAAGGAGCCCCACCCAAGAAACGACGATAACCAACACCTTTTTTCTGCCTGGAGGAAAGCGACTATAAATAAGGTCGTGGTCACTGACCAACAGTGGTACTTCTTCATTCATCGTTTTGGTAGGATCGAGAGAAAGGTGGTTAGATACTATTGAATCTGGGGTAATCCGTGAGGTGAAAAGAAAGGAACGTGAGGTCGATAAATGCTCGATGGGGGAAGAAGACGCCAGGGCGTGCCGTCATTCTAGCGCGGCCAATTTTTATCCGGCAACGGACAAACATGACTCGAACAAAATATACTTAGAGCAAAAAAACAAGATTACAATCAATGTGTCAGGAAAAACCGTGGGAAATTTGATAGTACGTTGCTCTATTGAACGACCACTGACCACCTCAAAATCGTATCCTCGCGTCTCTCATTGCCTATGAAGGTGCCCAAATACCACCACGTCGAAAATTTCGGAAGCTATTTCTCCAAGTTCCGGTCCCAGAGGTCGAAATATACTGCTCATTGTTGATCACCTAGCTAGCGCCTCGGCTGGCGGAAGAAACCCAGTGAAGAGATCCTGCGGCTCAATCCAGAAGCATAGACCAGTGTCTGCTACGTTGTCCATCGCGCGCGTGAACTCGGCGGCGAGTTTAACGCTTCACCGTACGTGCTACCAATCCCTTCTCACATTTCTATCTCACGTTAGATACAGGCTTTTATTCTCTGCTTAACGCTACTCCTCTTAGACACGACTGCGACTTCCAAGCAGCTCTAATAAATTGTCTTCCCCGCAACTATATCCGTCATAGTCTCTTTGATCAAGCCGACAAACTCATTTCCAACCACCTTCCCAAGCAGCGCCAGCAATCCTCATAGTACTATCTCAGATATACCAAAGTGATACAACCCAATTATATCGAGGCTCATTGGAATTTACAGCAAGCTATGTGACGTGCACCTATGGCCACACACTGCGCCTCAATTCTACTCGGAGCCTATTCAGACACCCTGTACTAGAAAAGTCTCGGATCGCGTACGTTGGCATCGTCAAAGGTATATTTCACTTATTTCAATCTGACCCCCAGGTGGAAACTGATACCACCTAGTTTCGACTTTCCATCTACATTTGCCTAACTTATCGACCATCTCTCTCCTATGGCGCGGCTCATGAGTACACAGGTGGAGCTAGCAACCTTACTGTCTTGAATAGATAGTATGAAATGTTCCTTGCAATCATTTGGTGAGCCGAACCTCATTCTCGCTTATTCACGCCACACCGTCTCACACATATCGCCATGCACTTTTTAATCCCCCGTAAGGTAATGAGTTCTGAGTAACACAGGGAGACAAGTAGTCCTACTCAACCACCGAAGGTTTACATTCACATATAGTCAACAAAATCACATCCAATGATGTCTCCCGTGATATTGTAAGCAAGTCCCTTATCATCTAAATTTCTTCCGCGCATATGAAGCTCCTCATTTCCTCTCTAGTTTGGTTTTTCTTTCCTTCCTGATATTTGCTCGCCTTTGACTCTTGAAGTTGTGCTCTACATACCTCGTCTGATGCGAGGGGTCTCCTAGGGTTATACCTTACATGCCAACTGAATCCTCACGAGATTCACTTCGTTCTCTGGAAAGACTTCAGTTGCGGCGTATCCTGTGTTGACGCACGGGCTACATTCACTGAACGTCATCCCCTTGCCCCGAAGGCAGGACTGGATGAAGGCGAGAACTGTAGGACTGATGGCGGTAGGATGGATGAAATAATACATATCGAGATATCAACAATCTATTCTGCAAGCTTGATTGAGAAACCAATTAAAAGATTATTATACTCAATATTCCTCTTTCCCACCATCGTCGCCTTCCTGGGTCCAACATATGTCTCAAAGAAGCTATGGTTTCTTCTTTGTTCTCAAATTCTCTTATTCGCACATTACAAATAAGCCTTTTGAGCCCACCATATACGTCGTCGCGGTACTCAAGTGCTTGTGTTAGACGTTGACCATCAAGCAGCATTTCTCCGACAGTTGAATAGATGCTATCCGAAAAGATGTTGAAAACAAGGGTGCGGAGAGGAGATATTGTCATCGTGTTCATAAGTCTTCCAAGCTCGCACATTTGGTCAGGTGTATCAATTTGAAGCGATAAGGTGTGAAGGCTGGTATTGTGCTTAAAATCCCAACCTCTGAGACGGCTAATTGTCAGTTCAAGATGCTCTGCATCAAACAAATGATTCCCACCCATTTTGCCAGTTCATTGAACCATCCATACACCCCGTAAAGGAAAGACACTGTAGGGTTGGACCTATCAACCGCAACATAGTAAAGACCGCCTCGGCTTCCTCTTCGGGCAGATCACTTCCCCAATCATAATTGAGGGTTTTTATATTTTGCAATGACACGCAGCGGGTGATCAAGGTCACAAGGTCGACTTGTGAACCCATTAACGAGAACTCGGTTAGCTCAGGTAAATACTGGGCAGAAGGATGTTGCAGTGCTAAGCCACGCGAAAACAAATATGTCTTGACGTCTAAGAGGCTCAGTACATCGCACTCCAGCGTGCGAACCCTTGGAAAAGAGGAAAGCACTTCTTCAAGTGCAAAAGGAAGGGCTTCACACATCCCATCCCTCAATACGAGTGTTTCGATCTGACCAAAGCCAGCATACGTTTCGTGGTGGAATTGACGGCACAGAGATGGAAAATCAAAGTCTTGAAGAATAAGCCTGGTCACGTTAGGGAGTAGTTGCATTATGTTTGAGATTCTTCCAGCATAGCCATTGAAGCTCTTGTCACCAGAGATAGATTCAACATACCAGGCCGGCACCGTCTGGCAAATGCAGAGTTCGCGTACGTGATGGGATAATGAACAACAAGGAGATGCGAGAAGACAGATGAATTGGCTGAGTGTACTGCCAGTGAAAGTGACGGTCATTTCCGTAAAGAGAGTGCTTCGCATGGCACGAAGCCAGTCCAAGCTGACCAGAGAGTAGGCATATAATGAAGAAAAATCATGATCTTCCTTGACATGATCAATGATTTCAAGCACAGCTTCTACCGGCAAAGTTGGGGTGAAGCCGTCTGAGCCAATTGAGATCAGGATATCGAGCCAGATGTGCTTTCTTTCAAGCTCACATGTAATTGGCCGGCGCCTAGAAGTAGACTTGCAGGGTCGGAGTGAATATTCGTGGTTTGACCTTGGCAGCATGATACAGTATCAACGTGGAGTTGGTTGAGGTGAAACAAATTCTCAGACGAATGCGCTATGGGCCCACATTGGAGCGGGAGTTTGTCTTAATCCTCCGGATCAGTACAAACGTAAAACTTCAAAGAATTTCTGCCGGAAGAGCATACGAAAAACAACACTATATTACATTAACCTCAGTATCAAGAATATCTTTCGGGCGAGCTTCAAGCCATCAAGCCAGAGTTTCGAATTAGTTGTTGCGCCTCTTTTGACCGGGGTATAATCCGACATTCAAATTCTTCAGGGTACCTGCCGGGATATCAGCAAGTCTAAAAAGCTACGAAACGCCTGTTACCCACGAGAGTAAGCCGTCTGTCATCTCCGGTTTGATTTCTATCTCTTTTCCATTCCCGTCAAGACTGGGTTTGATATCGAACACCGTCAAAACGTGCGTAACCGTCGAGTATAAAGACGCATCGCTGAAAAAGCGCCCAGGACAAATTCTTCTACCAAATCCAAATGATGCGACGGTTGGATCCCGGACAGATGGATCAATCTCGCCATTCTTGAGGAAGCGATCCGGATTGAAACTCAAAGGATCTTTGTAGAATTCGGGATCATGAAGAATTGACCTAGAGTACATTCAGAAATATAGCTTAAGAGTTCAGTGAATTAATTGCGTGTTGCCTACCATGCATTCCCCAGCACACAAGTACCCTTCGGGATATAAAACCCACTGTATTCATCTGCATTAGAAGCCACGTGGGTAATGGCTACGGAAGATGAAGTTGGAATGGTTTTGCTTTCTGATAATGACGGGGTACGCACCCATTGGCGTGACAGGCTGCCATCGTCCAGCCTCTTTTAGCAATGCATTGATATACGGAAGGCTGGGTCTATCATTGAATTCAGGTAGGCGACCTCCAAGGACACGATCAAGTTCCGCCTGGGCTTTCTTTTGGACGTCGGGATAGAGTGCCATAGCCATAAAGAACGAGGTCACTGTTGAAACTGTCTAATAAACTCATCAGAAGATTTCATTAAGATTAGCTCCTTATTATTCTCACTGTGTCTGCACCCCCTGCAGAAGATTGTAAGACTAATAAAAATCCAATGGCGTGAAAGCTTACCAATGAACCCGTTGGCGCATGCACCACTTCGTATAGTTTCTTCCTCTTTGCTCTCTGGGCCGTCACCGTCAGGGATGCTCGCCATCATCGCCGTAGCAATGCAAGGCTTTGCTGTTCCAGCTTCCTGTATTTGACTTTACTATTGACATACGCAGCTTAAAGGCAAATTCTTACCAGTCGTTCTTTTACAGAGTTCCAGAGACTGTTGGCGACGATTGTGTTGACGTAGCGCCATACATTTGCTTTCCGTTTCCATTCAGCTCCGGGAAACCAATCGGGGATCATTTTCATTATAGGAAACATGTCGACTAGGAAAGAGCCTGGATGGCCAGCCACAGCTAATCCTGCGAGCGTGGTCTCCGCATGACCAACATAAGATTCGTTTTCCTGTACGTCCATGCCATACATGACCTTTAGAATACTATCCGCGAAAGCACTAATCGAATACCATGAGATGACCGTTTGCCTCAAAAATAACTAGACGTACTATCGGATGTGGTATCTAAATTTTTCTGGGCTTTCCAGGAGATCGCGAACAAATCCGCGGGCAGAATCGATTTGTATCGGTTGGTATTTATAAACAACATTGGGATGGAAATGGTCGTGAAATTGGCGACGGTGTCGCCTCCACCATGTTCCGTATTTTTGGAATGCAAAAATGTAGTCCCAACCCATCCTAGAATAGATCCTGATTAGCATACGCTTCATATACTATGATGGAAACTAATGAACATTTCATTCAACATCACCAAACGAGGACGGTCAGAGTAATTAGAGGACCGCCGTTCAAAGATGTCGTATACTCGGTCAAGGCTTCCAAGGATGAGAAAACCCTGACCAAAGACCTTGAAATAAATAATGTCACCTAGTCTCAAGTTATCAAACGGCGCTTAAATCGAGGATGAAACAAATTCACCATATATCTTGAACCACTTGTCATACTCTAACCAAGCCTTGTAGGTGGGGAACGAGAATAGACTACCAATAATGGGGTAGCCTTTTGGGCCGGGCGGAAGTGGAAGGTTGTTTGGATTTTCTCGACGTTCCTGTATGTATCCGTGAATAAGCCATGTGCTGAAGGCTATCCCAGAGAGAATGAGTAGGTCTGTGGTTGAAAAGTGTATCATGATTTGATGGTTCAATCTTTTTTTCGGTAGGCTTTATAGCTGAAGCGTACGTTACTGTCGTGGTGTTGCTCAGTAGATGATTCGATCTGTCAGTTTATTGCTCTATTCCAGAAGATGCACGGAGGGAAAGTGGCTTGGGTATGTGTAGATAAAAGAGGGACGTTTTTCGTACCCGTGATGTTATCTGTATGTAATTTCAGACCTATACTTGTATCGAACACTACACCTTGGACGTTCATGAAAGATTCCGGAAATGTGTACGCAATTGGGTAACTGTTCGTAGGATTGTATTGCTTCCATACGTCAATCCGGAACTGGAACGACCTGGAACGACTCTAGACCGACGTTTTTCTTAGGATCAATTGATGGGTCATCCTGACGACAGACAGCTGTATTTCCTTTTTTAAAATCTGGAATCTGGAAAGTAGAAAAAAAGTCAGTGGAAGTCCATCCATTGTCGTGAGCCAGCTACTCGCTAACCAACCAATAGTAAGGGTTGGGGATTAAGGGCCTTGGGCTGTAGGGCCGGAGATCCCAGGAAGTTCATACAACAAGGTCATGACGTCCGTCAGTTCGTGAATGGCTCATCACACGGCCCAGAACCCGTCTAAAAGAAGTCGAGAAGACACAAGAATAGATATGATTCACATAACCGTGTGCACCTTGTCAGTTTGACTCTTCCTAGCGGGTTGTTGCTTTGAGGACAGATTGTTATTCACCAGCGCTGAGGTGCCAATTCTATTGCCATGACTGTTGAAAGGGTCGACAAACCATTTAGGGCTTCGAACGTGTGTGAATCTAGGGATGAGCAGTGAGCACTATCTCGTATGGACCATAGTTTCTTAACGTTATCTCGAAGTCGAATGTCAAGTATGGATCGCTCTGAAAGCCGCTTAACAAGTTGATTCTCTAGAGTAAGCTTCTATCTTTACGAAGGATTCGCTAGAAGAGTCATACCTAGCGATGTCTGATAATAGACTGCCCAGAGCGGCGTTCGGCTTTGAATGAGTGCGGACATTAAGGGAGAACAATAAACGTCATCGGTTGGTCTTCGTAGAATAGTTTTACTTGTTTGAGGAACGTCTATGTTCCCGCTCAAACCTCCGGAATGGAATAGAAGAGGATGAAGAGCGAGATTCAAATCCGATGATTAGAAGAAGGCGACAAGTTGAGGGATAGTTGATTTAGCGATGGGAAACCAGGGCCAACCCGTTTGTTTCGTCACAGCGGACTAGCGCGGACTCGTGACAGTGCTCAGTCCTATGACTTAGGTCTGGTGTTTGAATATGGTGGGTCTCCCATCCTGCTTCTCCAAACTCGCCCTACTGGCAGCACCGTCGCACTTGTTCGCCCCAACCGACATGAACTGATCATTTGTATGTCGTCCCAATATACTACGGATTGAACGTTGATAAGCACGAGCGAAGAAAGGTTGGCGGTCGTCACTCACGATTAAATTGTGGCAATTATATATCCCTCAAATGATGAAGTAGGGTCGAACCGAGAAGACGTCCCAATCAAAAGAGCCGCACTATTGAAGATCATTTCCTGAATGGCTCCCTTCCACCTATGTACATCGGGAATAATTTAGTTATTTTTCAGCGTTCCCGGCAGTAGGACTAACTCACAGATTGTTACGATCTGGTTCATTTACAGGCGTAGCTCACAAAAGTGTTCTTCATCTAGAGGACAAGTGTTTGGAACATCCACAAAAACTGCCGGTTGAACACGAAGGACGGTTTTCTTCCTGTGGCCTCGTTAGTCCGTGCCATTACCATCGCCAGTACAGGTCATTTTGTTTATTCCTTCGATGAGAATTGTGCCCTGTTGGTGTTGTATAACCAGGCGATGTCCTAGAACGCAAAAGCAATCTCTATACCGTCACACACCTCCTCCGCAGATACCGAGAGACATTCATCCTTGTATAATCTGGTAGATACTGTGCAGTCAAACTATGAGTCCAGGGGATATGTTGAAGACGTCAATGGCGACGTGCTCAGTGACGTTCAAAAAAATCGATCACGAAAATTGATGCGGCAAACGAGATATGAGCGTCGCTCGTTCAGGCAAGGTTCCCAGAAGACGCGCTGAGGTGAAGGCGAGGGTATTATAGAGTTGATCTAAAGTAATGACGTGGAGAGGTACACCATCTAGTAACTGTCTATGGTCAGCAACCAGTTTCTCTGCGTTTCGGGACCACACACCTAAACATGTTATAAGTGGTAGAGATGCTACGGCGAGCTAGCGGTGGAATCAGAGTCGGGTATATTGTTTGGTTTTGGTTCTTCTGGATTTGGTTTTTCAATCGTCTGTACAATGGAATCGAACTCGTGCTTCCACTCTTCGCTATGAACGTCTGTCCAACCGCCTTTGAGCCCTATCCAAAGTATACGCTCCAACACTCTAGTTAGTTCATCATTCCTATTTAACGACTGGGTCAATTGCGAGAATACAATGTCAGCTGTGAGGGAGATATTACCTATTCCTAACACTCTGTATTTCATCCCCCCATTTCTGGTCTAGCGTATTCACCTTACCCGTTAGCTCTATCACCTGATCATTGAGATCTTGTAATTGATCATCCACCGTGTCTCTCCGTTTAGATTGTGATCGAGACGACCGCCAAGTTTCGCTAATTATTAAGGAAGCGGCGACTGTGAACAAGAAGCCTTCTGCGAGGAAATTCGCTCCATTCTCGATTGCTCTGCATTCCTTATTCAGAAAATTGATTATGAATGGGGACGTAATGCATGCCTTGACTCCGATAGTGGTCTGACGTGTCGGGTAGGCTCTCCTAAGATATTCGTTCGTAGTTGTATTTCCGAACGGTGGAGGAGTTGAGCTAGGTCAACGCAGAAGGTACGAAAGCGGTCGTGTCTGCCAAAGGAAGGGAGTAGTCGTGGTCAAGGTCAAGGTCAAAGGTGAGTGACAAAAGACGACATACTCCTTGGCTTGTGTTTTTATTCTCGAGGCTATGGGTTTGGCGACGGTCTAGTAAATATTGCGACAAGTGACGTTGACGCCGAAAGAAAAGAATGTTCGAGTTGATGATATTGGGTTTTTTAAAAGAAATAAAAGGAAGCACCTTTGATTCAGCTCCACCTATGAAGAAGTCGTGCAATAAGCGGGAAAAGACGTACTCTAATGACGAGAGTGGCTATTTTGAGGGATGCCATTTCCTGTGGCTGACTGCTCTGGTTATGCTGCAGAGTTTAAGGAAGGGCTGCAAAGACCCAAGGAGGAAAAGAATGACAAAAAACAACTGCGGGGGGAAAACCAAACCGGTGGTACGCGGCAACGGCGGCGCCGAGATGGATCGCATTCAAGGGAAGATCCGGCGTGACGAGTGACTCGCTGTAACGCCTTGGTCCTAAAAAGGTATCTGTCGAACCAGGACCTCTGCGTGCCAGCGACGGTCAACTTCGACAATCGCCCATAAAGGATTGCCTCAGACACTGTGGTAAGAATAGGAGCCCGACAGGAATCAGAATGTATAATCATGGATTCTGACCACGACCCACAAGACTACACTTATTCCCAAGAACGGCAAGGTTTTGCCAAATTCCTTATATTTCGGTACAATCAGTCAACTAATGCTGGCTTAGCACAAATATTGGATTCTCAGATTCTACTTCAAATTGTCTCAGCGGGTCTCTATACCAGGCAGACGACGGAGTGAGCATGAATAAAGACACGTAGAACGCGAGCCACAACTAAGCTTTTGGTCCATGATCCCTTTGGGCTATGTGGGTTTCATATCATCCTGTGGACTCATAATCGCATTTTACCGAGTGCGAGACAGATCACTTCATACGACGCGTTCAATTAATGTTACTGCCTCAAGCTGTATAAGAACCCTAAGGTCTGAAAACGTTGGAGAATGTCATTTCTGATTCCTCTTTACCGCTTGTTCTTGATACACCACAGCCATGGTCCAAAATTCGGTGAAGCGGGAGTGACAATGCTGGCACTATCGGATCGTGATCGTGAACGATTGCGGGCAATTGCACTGCAGATGTTTTGGAAGGACGAATGGAAGCCGATGCTATGCGACAGTCACGGTGATGAAGTAGCTAAAGTGGGGTGCCTTCATTTGTATCTAGCTTTCCACTTTACAATAGGCATCATCAGAATCATTACCGCACTTTGAACATCAAAGATCTATGTGAACCACGGAAGCGGTATTTCAAACATTCCTGTATGCGTTCACTCTGGATGCTTGAACAGAAAATGGTTGGGGTGCAAGTCTGACGCTTCAGCGCTCATGGATACCTAACTACATTCAAAGTAACTACTATCCGCCGCCAGTGGGACGAGTCAACGGTCTTCTGGGAGATAAGATGCACTGTATGCTTACTGGAAGCCTACACAATTTGAAACTCTCAACTTCTTTTTACGCGATCTCCAGGACTAGACTCCACAAAGCATTGGCCGGGTATTACACCCCGTGTAAGATAAGAACCTTCTCTAAGAGAACATCAGTCGCTTCCGTTCCTAACTCCTGAGGCGCTTTTTAAGACAAAGATATACCAGTGCGAGGGTACAACGTCGAATCTTTTACTAAGCAAATAAGCTACAGTGATTTCACCCGAGCTATAAAATTTGCCAGAATAATCGATGGGACCATTGAGCCATGCCATCCCTTTCAAATGCAGACATATGCATTCTCGCAGGGTTGGTCTTCGGCGCATGGTTTGCTCACGGATACATACAAAAACGTCGGGAAAATCCAAACAACCTTCCACTTCCACCAGGTCCGAAAAGCTACCCCATCATCGGCAGTTTTTTCTCGGCTCCCACATACAAGGCTTGGTTAGAGTATGACAAGTGGTTCAAAATATATGGTGAATTTTTTCCGTCGCTCGATTGTCAAGTTGGTTTCGCTTGATAACTCGAGACTAGGTGACATGGTTTACTTCAAGGTCTTTGGTCAGGGTTTCCTCATTCTCGGAAGCCATGAACGAATATCCGATATTTTTGAACGACGGTCCTCTAATTATTCTGACCGTCCTCGGTTGGTGATGTTGAACGAAATGTTCGTAAAGTCCCATCATAGGATACGTAGCGTATGCTGATTCAAATTCATGACAGGATGGGCTGGGACTACGTTTTTGCATTCCAACGATATGGAACATGGTGGAGGCGACACCGTCGTCAATTTCACGACCATTTCCATCCCAACGTTGTCAATAAGTATCACCCTATCCAAATCGGTTCTGCCCGTGTATTTGTCCGCAATCTATTAGAGTCTCCGGAGAAATTCAGATATCACATCCGATAGTACGTCTTGTCGTTTCTGAGGCTAATGGTCATCTCATTACACTCGAATAGTGCTTTGGCGGATAGTATCTTGAAGGCCACGTATGGCATGGACGTGGAGGAAAACGAATCCTATGTTGGACATGCTGAGACCACGCTTGCAGGACTAGCTGAGGCTGGCCATCCAGGCTCCTTCCTAGTCGACATGTTTCCTATAATGAAAATGATCCCCGTATGGTTTCCTGGAGCTGAATGGAAGCGGAAAGCAAATGTATGGAGCTACATCAACTCAATCGTCGCCAACAGTCTCTGGAACTCTGTGAAAGAACGAATGGTGATGCTTCGTCTTTTCGCCGCCTATATGACATTAACGGCGTGCACAGGAAGCGGGAACAGCTAAACCTTGTATTGCCACGGCCATGTTGGATGACCTGCTTGATGATGATAGCGCAGAGAGCAAAGAGGAAGAAACTGTACGACGTGGTGCATGTGCCAATGGTTTTCTTGGTACGTCTTCATGTGCAGGTTTTTTGTTAACGCTTACAGCGATACGTAGGAGGCGCAGATACAGTGAGAATCACAGTTGACCTGTTCTTGCGGGGCTTTCTAATGACTCCGTTAGACAGTTTCGTTAGTGACGTCGTTTTTCATGGCCATGGCACTCTATCCCGAGGTACAGAAGAAAGCGCAGGCTGAACTCGATCAGGTCCTTGGTGGTCGCCTACCCGAATTCAGTGATAGACCCAGCCTTCCATACGTCAATGCACTGCTAAAAGAGTCTGAGCGATGGCAACCTGTCTTTCCCCTTGGTATAGATGATTATTCCTCTGTTGTCACAGGGTCAAACTTTTTAAACTTCGTCTTCTTTAGCCATTGCCCATATGAGTTCTAATGCGGACGAATACGATGGATATCATATCCCGAAGGGTACTTGTGTCATTGGAAATGCATGGTAGGCAGCAAACCAAATTCTCACCGAATTTTGGAACCATATTTCTGAGTGACTTTCAGGTCAATTCTTCATGACCCCGAATTCTACAGAGATCCTCTCGTTTTCAATCCGGACCGTTTCCTCAAAGATGGCGAGATTGATCCATCTGTCCGGGATCCAACCGTCGCATCATTTGGATTTGGTCGAAGAATCTGTCCCGGGCGATTTTTCGCTGACGCGTCTTTATACACGACAGTTACGCACGTTTTGACGGTTTTTGATATTAAACCTAGCCTCGATGGGAATGGAAAAGAGATAGAAATCAAACCGGATATGACAGATGGTTTACTCTCGTAAGTAACAGTGTTGTTAGCCTTTAATACTTGCTTATGTCTGGCAGGTACCCTGAAGCATTCCAATGTAGGATTGTGCCCCGGTCGAAAGAGGGGGAGCAACTGATTCGGAACTGTGGCTTGGTATGAAGCTCACACTGCACGGTGACAAAAAATAGTCGCATCTTTGGCTTGTATGTCTTGTTGGAGAATTATATTGCTCGTCTTCTTTCTCTTGAGACGCGATGGCGCGGGACCGCGTGCGAATCCACATGGATAAAGCCAAGCACGGCGTGATAACTGAAGGGTGTGAGAAGGTATGGGGTGGATAAATAAAATTCGACGCACTCGATGATTATAAAAGTACTGCATAGCCCGGGAGTGACGGCGGTGGCTCTGTACGCGTACTCAGTATCGATGATAAGCATGAGGAGAAGAAATGTTCACTGTCGAAAAGGAGAGAGCTAAGACGCTAAGACGTTAACATGGGCCGACCGCTTACATGTAATTCGGCCCCCGACGACTTCATGGAGGTAAAAAGTTAACTTTTCTGAATGTTTTCAATTTTCCCATATGCAAATCCAATGCGGAAGGTTCCTTTATAGCTGATTCGACTTAAGCTTGCGAGACTCTGGCAAAGAGGAATGTCCTTAAGTGGCCTCTGGTTGACTCGTGGTCCTTGTGCAGTGCCGGGCGATGCAAGGTATGCTATTTATGGAAATAACTGGATCAATCATCACAGCCTAGAAACGTATATCTCCTCCTCCCATGTACAACCCATATGATCCTCCCCGGCAGGGCTTCACAAGCTTGCAGCAGGACGAGGCGTACAAGCCTTCTTCACATCAGCCGGCAGCTACAGCATACCAGGACCCCCTCGTATATCCCCCAGGACCACCAAATGGACAACTCTCGACCCATTCTTTTCCATCATCTTTGGCTTATAAGCCATCGCAGGATGTGGAAGACGGCGTAGTTCTCCGAGGAGGAACCCCAAGCCCGACACCAAGCGAGGAAAAGGAGATGAAAACAGGCGCTATCGACTGGAAGTCTGTGACGAATTGGCGATTTTGGATCAGAAAGGAGTGGATATGTATGTTGGGCTCGGAAAATCGGCGGAATATCCTATTAACGATGGCCTTCTGCTTGGATTGTTCAGGGTATTATGTCGCGCTTGTAGTAATCCTTGTCATCGTGGCTCTTATGACGATATATCATAAGCAAATAGTCCATTGGCTCACGCCAGTGACAAGGTGGCTACACGAGTGAGTGTGAATGTTTCGTAATGTCATGGAGATATTGATAATCAACCATTCACCTAGTCTCTCTTTTGGATGGATTGTCCCAATCGCAGTCTTGTTTGTCATCTCCTTTCCTCCGGTACGCCTCCTGTTGGTCGCGTAATTGAGCCTGACTGACACGAGGAAGCTTTTTGGACATGAAATTGTCGCTGTGTTATGTGGTCTTGTGTGGGGTTTGTGGATTGGGTTTGGGATTGTCGCTGCAGGTACATTTTTGGGTGAAGTGGGCAACTTCTAGTGCGTATTCCTTGAACACCGAAGCTACACCAAGAATAACGCTCTCGGTGATAGCGCTTTCAAGTATTGTTGCCGGTCAAGGGGTGAAAAGCTCGAGCGGACTAGCATATTTTATGCCTGCTTGTCCAAAGTCGTTCGGGACGGTGGATTCAAGATTGCATTAATCGCACGACTGAGCGCTATACCGGGACATTGTGCGTCTTTGTTGTCTTCGAGAGTGCGTATCGCTCACTGACCCGTCACAAGTCACCACGGCGATATTTTCGACGTGCGGAATGGGAATTATCGTGTTCTCTATCGCTGCTATTCTTTCCTTGCCCAAACAATTCATCACCGTATACCTTGGAGTTCTTCTTGAGCAAAGCGCTGATGGTTAGCAGTGTTTTCAACCTTCCGTTGGATAAAGCTAACATATTCCGTCAGGAACTGAGACTTCGACCAGTCGCGTTATCAGCGGAGTTGTGCTGGGAATAACGACTCTCATCACTTTTGTAGCTATGTGGTATATCTATCATTTGATGAACAAAGTGAAACCGGAGGTCATATACTTGAGGCGCAAGACCAGGTACGTTTTACCCCATTCTTGTGTTTATGTATGTATAACTCATGTGGAGGGCAGGCAAATTAAACTCGAGAGACGAAGGAGCCCCCCGAATTCAAGTGAAAATGGACATTTACCGGACCCGTCGTACACCACAACCATTGAAAACACCTCAGAATCTGAACTACCTCTTACATCACAAAACATACCCATGGGATATGCTGCTGCATTCGCTGACCCGGCACATTTCCAACAGGAAGAGCCTACAGAACACTACGATACATACCTTCATGCACCTAAACCACAGAGACCCGGACGCCAAATAAAGCCTGAGGAGGGATTGCGCAGCACACCAAATCTCGACTCAAACTACCCTCAAACGAGTCTATCTCCGACAGCAAATACCTATGATCCTTTTGCGGATTCAAACAGTCCTGTACCTTCACCGCTTATACGGTCGTCTCCGCCAAAAAGTTATCCCCCGACTCAAACTTTCTCCACATTTGTTGGATCGCGAGAACCCGCTTCTGAGTTCTCTCCAGTACCACAATACAATCCCTCTGACCGTGGATCTCCGAGAGTTACTGCCCCCACATTCAACAATCATCCTGTATCGTCCCCTAACTCTGGTCAACAGGGGCCCTATAGCACAGGATACCTGAATTCTCCCGAACCTATGACCGAAAGTGATGATGGACATTCAATTCCTCCCCGTCAGCGACCAGGGGTGCCTCGTTGAAGAACGTTGTGGGAATGTTGTTTTATAGTTTCCTGTTTTTGTCACTACCTTTTTGTTGTATGGACGATACTTACGGATTACAGGGTTCATGTTATTAGTATAAGTAATACATTCTCATCCATCAAAATCATGGGAAACAGTTTCCCAGTTCGTCGTTAGTGCAGACCACAACTACGCATTACGCACCTTACCCCATCATCTCTACTGAATAATGCCACCAAGATTTGGTCGTATTGGAGACTGGTCGAACGATGATGACCGCGATGAACAATCCGATGAGAATAATGGCAAGAGGGAGAGTTGGTTTGCAGGTGGAGAGAGAAGGTAAGAAAAAAAATCAGTCGCAGGATTCTCCGACATACTGACGACTTTTTCTCAATAACAACATTGTAGTGGAATATCTGTGCAGAACCCGAACCGCCAGAGAGGTGATGCTGCTCCTGGTGGAACAGATCTTGTGAGGGAACTTCTTCGGCGCGCTGCAGAGTAAGTGTCGCGCTACTTCAGTGGGGATCGTCTGATTTGTTGCTTGGTGCTTATGTAGGCGTTCCCCGTCCGACGCAGAAGAACCAAGCACGAGCAGTGGATTCAGCGTCTTTTCAGGAGGAGGTCATACCCTTGGAAGTGATGATGTTCCATCCACTTATATTGCCGATCCAAATGCTCCGGAAGAAGGTAAGAACCATATCATCTTTGGAATGTGTAAAGCAATTGACTTATGCATATGACAGATGAAGTCGTGGTTCGCACTATTACATTTTGGCAAGATGGATTTCAGATTGAAGATGGTGACCTTATGCATTATGATGATCCTGAAGATGCCAAGATATTGTCGGAACTGACGGCTGGGTAAGGAGCAAAACATGCTTATCGAATTTGTGTCATAACGGAAAGTTTAGCACGGCACCGATTTCACTCCTCAATGTCAGGCAAGGACAACCTGTAGAACTGCGAATGATTCCGAGACAAGGCGAAATGTATACACCTCCTGCTGGTATTCGAGCTTTCAGAGGCGCCGGTCAACGACTTGGAGCACCAGTTCCACAAATTGCATCCGGGATTAGTGGACAGGGTGCTCCTTCTGGTTCTAATTCGATGCCGGGTACTTTCCCTGGAGTTACGGCTCCCGCCGCCGCCGCTTCTTCGTCAGCATCAACAACCGAGAGGGAGAGCTTAACTACTCGGTTTGAAGTGGATCAGTCAAGACCTACAACGAGTATACAATTGAGACTCGCAGATGGGACCAGGTATGCTCTTTCTTACTATCTCGTATTTTGATGTTCGATGCTAATTCTACTGAAAACAGGATGGTCTGTCGAATGAATTTGACGCATACGATCGGCGATATTAGGAATTTTATCAATGCGTAAGCTATCAGGACCATCTCTTGATCGGAAGCTCTGCTCATCACCAACGATTAAGGGCTCGTCCGGAAAATGTGACCAGGCCTTATACTATCGGAACCACGTTCCCAAATCGAACGTTGGAAGACAACTCAGCGACCATAGAAAGTGCAGGCCTCGTCAACAGTGTCGTAGTCCAAAGATGGATGTAAAATAAGCAAATGGATTGTCCGGTGCATGACTGGTGTATATCAGTTTCTGTAAATGATGGTATATTGTTCTCTATAAATGTCCGCATTCACTCAAAGCCAAGCACCGGCCGAGCAGATTATCAGACATTGTCAGGTATGGATGGCTTCTTTAGCTCCTTGGCAAAGATAACATGCTTCTACACGGAATTCGATTGCGTTAGGCGGGCTTTCAGAGCTCCCACTTGACGCGTGGCGTTCGACTTCTGTGTATACCGTAACGAAACTGACGCATACGAGATGGTGCTCATCCCTGGATCCCCACGCATTCAAACTCTAGATGCCCTATTAATTTTTCTACTCCATCCGCTGGGAAAGTTGACGGCCCTCAAGGCGACAGAACTGGTATGGTTACGTCAACCCTATCGTTTTGCATTCTGCTCAACTTGCTTTGAAATGCACTCCGGCCCAAGGTATGGTGTCTGATAAAAAGTGCTGGTCTATTACTATCACGTATAGCTAACATCATGCGTAGGAGACGAACGAACTATATGTTACCGACATGAACGTCAGTCGCCTTCGCTCCAAGCGTTTTTTTTTTCAATAGACCTAATAGAAGCTAGTGTGAGAGCACCAAGTCGAATCTTCTACTAAGCAAATCCACCACAGTTCCGTACGCCCAACTATAAAACCAATCGAAATAATCAATGGAAGCATTGAACCATGTTATTCCTCTCAAGCAAAGAGATACTCATTCTCACTGGCATCGTCTTCGGCACATGGTTGCTTCACAGATACATACAAGAACGTCGGGAAAATCCAAACAACCTTCCACTTCCACCGGGCCCAAAAGGCTACCCCATTATCGGTAGTCTTCTCTCGTTTCCCACATACAAGGCTTGGTTAGAGTATGACAAGTGGTTCAAGATATATGGTGGATTTTTTCTATCACTCGTTTTCTGAAATGGTTTCGCTTGACAACTCGAGATTAGGTGACATGATTTACTTCAAGGTCTTTGGCCATGGCTTTCTCATTCTTGGAAGCCTTGAACGAGTATACGACATATTTGAGCGACGGTCCTCTAACTATTCTGACCGTCCTCGTCTGGTGATGTTGAACGAATTGTTTGTCAACTTTCCGTCGTACGACGTACTGTGTATACTGACCGAAATTCATTTTAGGATGGGTTGGGATTACGTTTTTGTTTTTCAGCGATACGGAACATGGTGGAGGAGACACCGCCGCCAGTTTCATGACCATTTCCATCCCAATATTGTTTATAAGTACCAACCGATACAGATCGATACTGCCCGCGCATTTGTCCGCAATCTGCTCGAATCTCCGGAGAAATTCAGATATCACATCCGATAGTACGTCTTGTCATCTTAAAGGAGGTCCGTCATCTCAACGTAATCCAATAGTGCTTTCGCGGACAGTATCTTGAAGACCATATATGGTATGGACGTACGGGAGAATGACTCGTATATCGGGCATGCCAAGACTACGCTTGAAGGAGTTGCTGAGGCCGGTCATCCGGGGTCTTTCCTGGTAGACATTTTCCCCTTTATGAAGACAATTCCTGAATGGTTCCCCGGAGCTGAATGGAAGCGGAAAGCAAACGTATGGAGCCACATCAACTCAATCGTCGCCAACAGTCTTTGGAACACTGTAAAGGAACGAATGGTGATGCATTGACGTTTCGTCTTTTCGCAGCCTATATGACATTAACGGCGTGCACAGGAAGCGGGAACAGCTAAGCCTTGTATTGCTACGGCAATGATGGAGAGTATACCTGATGATGGCAGCCCGGAGAGCAAAGAAGAAGAAATTGTACGACGCGACGCATGCGCCGTTGGATTTCTTGGTAAGCTTTCATACAGTTGAGGTTTTGTCAATGCTTACCAGTACAAAAGGGGGCTCAGATACGGTGAAGATTGTAGTTAGCTGTTGTTGCTAACTTTTCTAAATGACTCGTTAGACAGTTTCAACTGTGACGTCGTTCTTCATGGCTATGGTACTCTATCCCAACGTCCAAAAGAAAGCTCAGGCGGAACTTGACCAGGTCCTCGGGAGTCGCCTCCCTGAATTCAATGATAGACCCAGTCTTCCGTACATCAACGCATTGCTAAAAGAGTGCGCTCGATGGCAACTTGTCACGCCACTTGGTATGTGCCCCTTCACTGTCAGAATGTTAAGTCATTCAAACTTCATCTTCTGTAGCCATTTCTCATATGAGTTCTAATGCGGATGAATACAATGGGTATCATATCCCGAAGGGTACTTATGTCATTGGGAATGCATGGTAGGCAGCAAACCAAATACTCACCGAATCCTGGAGCCATAATTCTGAGTGATTTTCAGGTCAATTCTTCATGACCCCAAAATTTATAGAGACCCTTTCATTTTCAATCCGGATCGCTTCCTCAAGAATGGCGAGATCGATCCATCTGTTCGAGATCCGACAGTCGCATCATTTGGATTTGGTAGAAGGATCTGTCCTGGGCGATTTTTCGCTGATGCGTCTTTATTCTCGACTGTTACGCATGTTTTGGCGGTCTTTGACATCAAACCCTGCCTGGACAAGAATGGAAAAGAAATAGAAATCAAACCGGATATGACAAATGGATTACTGTCGTGCGTTAGCAAAGGTTCTTTGCTTTTTGAGAGTTACTGATTTCTGACAGGTATCCTGAATCATTTGAGTGTACGATTACGCCTCGATCCAACGAGACGGAGCAACTGATTCGGAACTCTGGTTTGATGGTTTGATGCTTACACGAAGATATTGTGGATATTCAGATTAGGTGTAAGGTAGTTGTACGGTTTGTTGGAGAATTATACTGCTCGTCCTGTTCATCTTGAGTTACGGTGGTATGGGATCGCGTAGGACCCACCAATAGCATTACTAGGGCAAGTAGAGAGGTAAATTGTGACGTGTTCAAGTGTACTCAGCAAGCTTCTCTCACGTGCTTCATGTTGCGCTTAAACGCCCACTCCAAAATGGATCCACAGCACCGTAACTGGCAACTTGTTTCACCTCACTGCGCAACTCCACGTTGATGCTATATTGCATGCTGCCAAAATCAAATCACGAATATCCACTCCGGCCCCGCAAGCCAGCTTCTAGGCGGCCCACTACACGTACGTTTGAACGAAAATACAAGCGGCTCAGTATTCTTATCAATCGGCTCAGGCCTCGATGCAAATTTGCCCACAGAAGTCGTCCTTGAGATCATTGAATATGTCAAGGAAGATCATAATCTTTCCTCGCTATACTCTTACTCTCTGGTCAACTTGGACTGGCTCGTGGCCATGCGAGGCATTCTCTTCGCGGAAATCCGCGTCAATTTCGATCAATTGAGCAAACTCATCTGTCTTCTTCGGTCTCCTTGCTGTTCTTTAACTCCTCACGTACGCAACCTCCGCGTTTACCATTCTCCCACTTGGAAGGAGATAGACAATCATTCAGACTCTATCTTCTGCCACAAAAACTTCAGACACTATGCTGGAAGAGTATCAAAAATAGTGCAACTACTTCCTAACGTTACTCAACTTTATCTTCAATTTTTTGACTTTCCATCTATTCGCCGCAAATTCCGCCATAAAACGTATGCTGCCTTCGATCAAATTGAAACCTTGGTGTTGGGATTTGGGATCTGCGAAGCCCTTCCTTTTGCGATTGAAGAGGTGCTCTGTTCGTTTCCAAGGATTCGTAAGCTGGAATGTGAAAGACTATGCTTGATCGATGCAGATACAAGTGGTTTCTCAAAGGGTTTAGCACTGCAGCATCCTTCTGCGGAGTATTTTCCTGAGCTGACCGAACTCTCGATCGCAAATCCAACGGTCGACCTGGTGACCGTATTCAACAACTGTCTGTCATTGCGAAACGTCCAAAGGCTCACTTACGAATGGGCAAGCTGGGGCTCGCCCCGGGATGAACTCGAAGCAGTCTTGACTATGTTGCAGTTGATAGGACCATCGCTAGCGTATCTTTCCTTTACGCAGGTATCGGAACGCATACAGGAAGGGAATAGGTGAGAAATTATTTGCACGAGGCTTCTTGGGAGTACCTTAGATTGACTTTGCTGTCTAAGCAGGGGCTGGGATTTCAAACATAATACCAACCTTCACACTTTTGTGCTTCAAATTTATGGAGCGAGTGAATTGGACGACATTGGAGAAAAATTAGGCACAATGACGATATCCAACCTTCGTAACCTTGTTTTCAACATTAATTTTTTTCCCATCGACGTCAGAACAGTGCTGCAACATTGTCATCACCTAACGCAGACGTTCGAGAACAGTGATGACGTATATGGCGGGCTTGAAAAGCTCCTTTGTAATGTGCAGGCCAAAGCGGAGAGCGAGACCTGAGAAGAAATCACAGAATCTTTGAGAAATGTGTTCGACCCAGGAGGCCGTAGACGATGGTGGGAGAGGGGGATATTGCAGATCGTCATCTCCTATTACTAATTATCTTCAGTCAAATCTGATATTTGAACGCTTCAATTCAACGAATTACAATATGCGCTCGATTTCGATTGGGCAATCTGCGTTAATCCCTCAGCGCTTCAGCTTTCGCCTTCATCCGATCCTACCCTCGGGGCAGTGGATTGGAAGTCTATCAAGAGGCGCAACAGAAAACACATCATGAAAGATTAATCAACCGAAGGTCAACTCTCCTGAAGCACAGCGCCCACAGATAACCACTTAAGTGACCATACTGCCAACCACGCTTCTAATCTTACAACTTAATTATACATACAAAAGCAAGGCACTCCCGTACTCCTTGATTGTTAAAGAATAACTCTTTTTTTCAACTTCAAGTCATAAAGACAGAGTTCCGAATCAGTTGTTCCGCCTCTTTTGACCGAGGGATAATCCTACATTCAAATGGTTCGGGATACCTGCCAGATATTAGCCACTATCAAAAAGCGAAGAACATCTCCTAACTTACGAGAGTAAGCCGTCTGACATATCCGGTTTGATTTCTATTTCTTTTCCATTCTCATCCAAGCTGGGTTTGATATCAAACACCGCTAAAACGCTCGCAATTGTTGCGAATACAGAGCCATCGCTGAAAAAGCGCCCGGGACAAATCCTTCTACCAAATCCAAACGTTGCGATGGTCGGATCTCGAACAGATGGATCAAGCTCGCCGTTTTTGAGGAAACGTTCCGGATTGTAGATGAAAGGATCCTTGTATAGCTCGGGGTCATGAAGAATTGTCCTATAAGTTATTCAGAGATACAGATGGCTTGAGAGTTAGGTAAACTGAATTGCTTACCATGCATTTCCAATTATATAAGTATCTTTTGGGATGTAATATCCATTGTATTCATCCGACTTCGGGTTCATATGGGTAGCGGCTAATGATGAAGTTTAGCTGGTTTAATATTGTGTCGGTGAAGGAATGTGTATACCAAGTGGCGCGACAGGTTGCCATCGTCCGGTCTCCTTTATCACTGCGTTGATGTACGGAAGGTTTGGTCTATCAGCAAAATCAGGTAGGCGACCACCAAGGACTTGATCTAGTTCAGCTTGAGCTTTCTTTTGGACTTCGGGATGGAGTGCCATAGCCATGAAGAAAGACGTCAATGTTGAAGCAGTCTAGTACAGTTGTCAAAAACATTTCGCAAGTACAATTCGTTAATCTGACCGTGTCAGCGCCCCCTGTAGATAATCGTCACTATTGAAATTGACCGAACGACATGAAGACTTACCAATAAACCCATTGGCGCATGCCTCACGTCGTACAACCTCTTCTTCTTTGCTTTCTGGACTCCCATCATCAGGAAGGTTCTCCATCATTGCCGTAGCTATACAGGGTTTAGCTGTTCCCGCTTCCTAAAGACGGCATTAATATTATTATAGGCAACGATATGGAAAAACTCTCACTACTCGTTCTTTTACAATGTTCCAGAGACTGTTGGCGACTATCGAGTTGATGTGGCGCCATACGTTTGCTTGCCGCTTCCATTCAGCTCCAGGAAACCATTCTGGAATTATTTTCATTATGGGGAAAATGTCTACCAGGTAAGCGCCCGGATTGCCAGCCGCGGCCATTCCTTCGAGTGTAGCTTCAGCATGTTCAACAAAAGATTCGTTTTCCTCTGCGCTCATGCCATATACTGTCTGTAGGATGCTGTCCGCAAAAGCACTATTCGAATACCATGAGATGACCGATATTTAATCGGAAATGACAGGACGTACTATCGGATGTGGTGCTTGAATTTATCCGGAGATTCCACTAACTTGCGGACAAACGCGCGGGCGGTATCAATTTGGATCGGTTGGTACCTACTAACAACATTGGGATGGAAATGGTCATGAAAATGGCGACGATGTCGCCTCCACCTGACGCCGTATCGTTGAAATGCAAAAACATAGTCCCAATCCATCCTAAAATTAATTCTAATCAGCATACGTTGTACATCCGGTGATATAAATTCACGAACAGTTCATTCAACATCACCATACGGGGGCGATCGGCATAGTTAGAGGACCGTCGTTCAAAGATGTCGTATACTCGGTCAAGGCTTCCAAGGATGAGAAAACCCTGACCAAAGACCTTGAAATAGATAATGTCACCTAGTCTCAAGTTATCAGACGGCGCTCAAATCGAGGATGAAACAAATTCACCATATATCTTGAACCACTTGTCATACTCTAACCAAGCCTTATACCTGGGATATGAGAATAAGCTACCGATAACGGGGTACCCTTTCGGGCCTGGCGGAAGTGGAAGGTTGTTTGGATTTTCTCGGCGTTCTTTTATGTATCCGTGAGCAAACCATGTGCCGAAGGCAATACCAGCGAGAATGAGGAGGTCTGTACTTGAGATGAATAACATGAGTCAATGCATCAAATCGAGTATTACGGTGGGTTTTATAGCTGACTGTGTGCTCTCACACACCCATATTTCTTTGTCTAAAACGGCACACGGAGCGAAAGTGATGGACGTTCGTGTGGATTCAGAAGGTTCTCTTACAGGCAAATCCTTTGCATCACAACACTAAATTTTGGAGTTGGAGTGTGCGAAAAAGATAAATCGAGAATACTTCAAAACGGGTAGGCTCCAAGCAACCGTGTGTATCTTCTCGGTCTGAAGGCCGTTGACTCTTCCTCCTGGATGGTTACTTTGAAGATGGTTAGTTCAAACCACTTGATAGCCAGGACATTTGAGCAGCGAACGCGTTCGTTCGTTCCAAAGGGCTTCGCATCCGTCCAGCGATGAGCCCTATCCTCATAGGCGCCACAATTTTGTCCGAACGGTGCACGAGATTTGGACGTCAAGTGGAGTAAAGTACAGAGTAGCTCCGGAACGCTCTTAGCAGATAATTTCCATGCATAGATAATAAACTATCTTTGCCAAGAAGTTTGAAAACGAGTCAGTCCCGAGCGTTGTTTGGCTTTGGATGAATACGGACGTACTTAGACTAAAGCAGATTTCAGGTTGTCTGAGGATATTTAAAACCTCGATGAGAGAAATTCCGAGCACTGAACGCTGTGACAATGACTAGAAGACCGGAAGATTGTAGTGAGAAGCTCAGAAGACGCCTGGCCGTGATGAGCGGAACATCGCAGTTGATCACATGATCATGTCAGCATTTGTGGGCATTCTAATTCTTCTCTTGCTCGACGTCTTCTTGTTTACGCGGGCACGGATGACTGGTATATCCATTATTACACACTTCCCCATTGCACCGTTGCACTTCTGGTTTTCCAGGTGCCAGAGCCCCCTATCTCACTATGTCGTTGCGTCACCCTCAGATTCACCCGCGTCATCACCGAGAACTCGCGACCAACCACTGAAACCAGCCTGACCCTGCTTTCCCCCTACTTGTACCCACATACTTGGCGAGGTGCCTGTGTCCTCGTTTGCTTGTGCGTCCTTAACCAGTCCTCTTTCTCATCAACGCCACGGCCGTGAGGTTGATCATCAGAGTTCGCGGTTTGATCGGAATATCGTGATCGCGAAATCCTGTTGATGACAATCCAACGCCCATACATGAATGCCGACTTGACAATTTAACGACGCCTTGCCCAGCTGCGTAGCCCACTTCCTGCTTCAATTTTCACCCGGTGATCACATGTTTCTTTCTCAAACCTCCCTGACTCGTCTCACTCGGGAATGTTCATTTCTAAATCGTTCCCTGGCCCTTGCCGCCTATCTGGGTCCATTGACTGCGATCCTTAACTTCGTTGTGCTGCGCTGCATCGTACAACAGCTTCCTTGCTTCAGCCCATACCGTGGAATATGTTGTTGTTGTTAGCTGTTCAATCAAGGAGGGCGCGACGCCCTTCCCCGTCTTACTGGATTCTACTCATGGCGCAATTGAACGTATTGTAGGAAATCTATTCGCGATGGCATGGGTGAAGGAAATCGTTCATGAAAAGGGATGGATAGAATGTGTAGGGCACGAAAGAGCTTATGGGCCTGAATTTTTTGGCTGAAGAATTGCTTTTTGTTTGGATCTGCATAATCAAAACCTCAAAGTACGTGTCTATCTTTTCCCAACGAATTTATTTTTTTTAACGGGTGCATTTCCCCAGGCTATGCGATACTCACTCGATGCACATAGAAAAGAGCTAGCAGCAGCGGAAGGAGAGAAAGTGAAGTACCAAAGGAATTCAACAGGACGAACTCGACAATGAAGATCTTGGAAGTGATTTTCAGATCTTGATTTATACCGATGGCGCTTTACTTTGTTCTACCGTTCTCTTGAACTTATGTTGCATACTCTCACGACACGGCAGACATTTAGCTGTCAAGTTGGTCCCAAATGTTCGCCGTGCGAGGTCTGAACCAGTTTTTCTCGTCTCTTGACGGTGATGTCGTTCGGATATCAGGATTCCCAGTTCGCAAGATCTCCATCAGCGTCGCAGAGCATAGAAGAAAAGCTTATTCGAGTTCGGTTCCTCACCTTCATGTATGCAGGATGGAAATACGATGGAAATTCTAGTGCCCCACTCCCTGTTCTAACTGAACTGTAGCCCGCGACGCGTAGGAACTTAACTTACTGCAAAAAATGCTTTCGCTAATACGCTTTCGTACCTTAACAGGCTTGGCATGATCAATTATACAATCTCACCTCACTAACACCCGTATGAATTTTGATTGCCCTTCTGATTCTGCTTCTTCCGAGAACATAACTATAGCTATTTCCTTTTGTTCTTTTATTTATAGCATATCCGCAACGACCTTCGATCCTCTCCCCAGCCAAACTCACCGTTCCGCCGCGGCAAAGCCAACGCAAGTGGTTTGACTTCCAAGGCCCATGATCATTTCTCAACATTTTCCACCTTTAAAACGATGATCGCTATGTCCTCGCAGCTCCGTTCGAACACAGCCTCTGTTATAAATCCTGAAACTCGATAGAGTGTCTCCGGCAGATTCGTGTTTTACATATTTCTGGGATGTTGAGAAACTACTTCAACTCCTGGGCCTGACACACATCGCGTAATGACGTTTCAACAAACGGACATTTGATAAAGAGTAAATCGGGAGTCCTTCATAAATTTTTGGGTGCGCGTGTGATCGGTTCTCGTGGGTTTCAAGTTGATTCTGATGCTATCGCGACGGAGATACGACGGAAAAACATGAGCATAGGACCATTCACTACATGAGACTGGAAGACAATATGAGCGACTTTTCCACTGTCATTCTACGGTTGGTGTGTTTTCTCGGGCGAGTGCCCATGTGTGCACGAGTGTTTGGCTACCTCTCGCCCTACTCCGATAGACTCAACCTATCATACCTCTACGCTATTCTACTGCGCCTCACGCTGCAACTTTGCTACCCACCCAAACCTTACTCAGTTCGTTAAGGTAATGCGGAGAAGATTGTACAGTTAAACTCGAAACAGGGCACTCGTCTGGGTGACCCGACTGATCCGAGCTTACCGCCTGGGATCCCTCCGATCTCCTACTCCCCACCTCTCACTACAATCTTCTACGCCTACCTCACATCATTAGTACGCAATATCCACCCACCATCGAGATTATAATGAGGTTTATCAGCTTGGCAGGACGGGGACGAATTTCTACTGTCCTGTGAAGATTATAGTCAACATCTGGTGTGAACTTTAGTGCTTATTATTGGAACGACTGATTGGAAAATCCAGCTGTCAATATATATATGTAGTCTCAAAACTCTTGAGACGACTCTTTCTACTCTGCCTTATCTGCCTAGTATCATGTTTGATTCGTCCGCTGAATCCATTCACTTCCTAAATCCCGACACCTACCTCAACCGTCTCCCTCCGGATGAGGGCGTTGGGTACGAAATCCTGCGTGACTTGACTTTTGCTGTCGGCGGGGTGCGTACTCCCAGCGACCCCCATTGACTCAATCTCATTTCTAGTCGAGAAGGCAGCTCTGTGGGATGTGTTCGCATACCTTCCTACCGATATAAGTATAGTGAGGGAGAGCCGTTTTAATTTTGTCATTTTCTGTTTCATAGCCTCAAGGTAAGTCTAAAGCACAATCTTCTAAGCATCGTCCAATTCACGTACTCCTTCAATAGGTTTTTTGCTCTCGCCCATATATGGTTTGCTGCTATGTATAGTGGTATGTCGACAGTCAGAATTGTTCAACGTGCTTTGACCATCCTTTAAAGCCGCTGTGGACATGATCATTCCTCTGAACGTAGTATACATTATGGCAGCATTGTTCTATGCGCTCTCGAAGACGGCATCATCCTTCCTTTTCCTCCAAAGAGTGCTCGCTGTATGGCACGATAACAAATGGGTCCGACGGACTTTCTCCATCCTATGGTTTTTGGATCTTTTGTCTGATATCAGCGCTATACTCGGAGGGTCCCCAACGTATATTCCGGGAACTATCAAATTCAGAGACTGTGGAGTCCGGCCCTGGGCTTCCATCAGCTTTTTTTGTTTTTTCATATATGATACCGGGGTAGTTGTGGTGATTACATACAAGATTTGGTTGGCGCAGAAAGAACTGCAAGAAACTCGAGATTTACGCTGGTATCATTGGTTGTCCGGCAAGGCACTTCCACGGCTATCGCGATCACTTTTGACGGGAGGAATGCAATATTATTTGTGAGTTTGTTTTCTAACCGGCCGAGTGTCATATTCAGTAAACGATCGCTCACAAGTTTTGATTGTTTTAAAGGATTACAGTGGGGGTGGTAGGGATGACATCTGTTATTATGTCTGCACCGACCTTCCCTCAAGTCTACAAATCGTTCTTCCCTCCCACCCTGGTATTCCTCACCTCTTCAATGGCTTGTCGAGTGTTTCGCAACACGAAACTACTTAACGCCAGCACGTATATGGAGACAGTTTCATATTGGCAGAAATGAATGAAGCGAAACAAGTGTTGACTCCTCCGCTTTTTCAGTTCACGTCTTCATGTTATTCGAGTCCTGCGGATCTCTGTATACTAGTAGTTGTGCTATCATCTAATTACATCCCTGACACTCATTAACCCTTTAATATCAAACGAACACTCCGGTGTGGTGTATACATGTTGTAGCGAATATATATTGTTTATAAGTAGGAACGAGAATATTGTGGTTAAATAGGCCTGGCTTTCTAACAGTTGAGAGATTGGGCCACCACCGTCACCCATGGGAGAAAAAGCTCCGCCTGTATGCACAAGTGTGGATAAGCAGGCGAAAATATAAATCGGCAACGTCCTATGCCCCTGGGTGTCCTGAATAGAAGAGGGATGTTGCCGGGCCCATCAGAACGGGGCGTGATTTCTGCAAGCTCTTGAAATTAGGATTGTTGTATGAATTTCTGTCATATCCTTAATACCCATCTAAGAGTGTTGCCCTTAAGTCCTTTGGGACTCGGACTGGAGTTGAACTCCTATTTTTTTTTTCAAAGAAATTGGTTCTGGTACTAACGAAATTGTTTTTCGGGAAACGTTGTTTTTACTCTCTTAAGGCTAAACTCCGAACAGGCAAATTCTCGAAGTGCTATTGATATATAACATTTATTAGAGCACTTCAATTATTACAACATTGTACGAACATCCATCCATCCATCCATGAAGAAACTAAATGTTTTCAAATAATATCTACAGCATAGTCAACTGTACTGGCAAAAAAAAAAAATTAACTTTTCGATACAGATGCATGTCGATCGACCATTATTAGAGAAGGAAAAAAATAATGAAAAAAAATTGTGCGTGCATGAGCGGGGTATGTGGTATGACCGTCTCATTGATATAATCTCCGTTCATCGACGACTTTCTGTATCCAAAGAACCAATACGCTCTTAAGCATACCTTCCCAACCTTCTCCTTTCCTTGCAACCACTTTGGCGTCAAAAAATATGTTCGATGGATCCTCGGTACTTGTGGGTGATTGACGCGAAATTTCTGGAAGGGAAGGAGGAGCTGGTAAACCGAATCCAGTGTTAGGTTTGAAGATCTGAGATGGCACTTGTATCGGGAGAGAGTATCGAAGTTTAAGCGCACTAAAGATTTATTTGAGAAAGAGTTTGTGGACCATGATCGAGCGAGTAAGTGAAAAAAGCTTACCCGACCCAGAGTCGGAGATTATCCGTTCGTCGAAAAGTCCATCCTTTCCTCGAACCCGGTAGAACCTCTTCCTTGCCTGCCTTTTCAAGAGCGATAATGTCGTGAATACTATCCTTACTGATATAACCCCAAGGTTTCTTCGATTTCCGAACGATAGCATTGTATGCCACACAAAGGAGCTGGCCAGAGGATAGGTTATCAAGGAAGGCAAGAGAGGGGTCGGGAGGCGGAAGGTTGTTTAAAAGGTTTTTAGGGAGGAAAATACTCAGTACAGCATGTGTACGTCCTAATTGAATACTCGGCTGAGCGCAAACTCTCCTCGTGGTGAAACAGAAAACACTGACCTAGGTCGTCGTCAACAAAGGTGAACCTACGAGCCCACTCGGGAAGCAACTCGTCTTCAATAATCTCCTCAGGTTCTTCGCTCTGTGGGAAATGGGTCATTTCTTCCGGCTCTTCTGTCAAAGTCATCGACTGGAGCATATCAACCATTCCTGTCGATACCCGCCGCTGACCACCAGTATCAACTGCAAGAAACATCTTCCCTTCTCCATCGCCGGCACTGACTCTTCTCGATTTGGGAGGTAGACTGGCGGGACGAGCTTGATACTTCTTGCGCTGACGTTCCCAACCTCGTTCTGAGCCAGGCGGAGCTTCGAAAAGAACTTCATCGACGATATCAAGGTAGGCAGAAACTGTACTGCGTTCGCTTTCCAAGTCGGAGAGCTTGATATCTTGTCTGTATAACCATCCTCCAGCAAGTACTAGTCTCTCATCCCATCCTTCTCTCTTCTCCTTTTCTTCTTCATCCGGGAACTGAAAAACATCCTCCTCCTCTTCCCATACAGGAATCTGTTGATATCGACCATTGACTTGGACGAGAGAATACGAAAACGAAGCATCCGGATCGACGGGCTGCGGTGACCCTGGAGAGGCAGTTCCTCGTCCCTCATCAGGAGGTAGATCCTTCTCTGGCATATTCGGACTCGTCACTCTCGAACGTGAACCAGCTCTTGAACCACCACCATCACTCTGAGCATCATAAGCTTCATCACTAAGTGGAATACGACACTTCTCCTCCACAGCCCTTAAAATCGAGAGAACTTCAAGAGCAGATCTCCTGATCCTTGCCAATGGATCCGAACGGTCCCTCTGACTCGATATCGTGCCATTCGACTTTCCAGGAGGACCCAAACCCGCAGCACGAAAATTGGCACGAATAGTTCCTGCCGATTCGTCCGGTAACGATAAAAGGTAATTTCGAACTGATCGAATTGCTCTCGTCGTCGCTTTGAGTACATCCAGGACATCTATCGGTTGAGAAGATGGTGCAGGTTGGAGATGATCTATATGCCAGACTCGGGCGACTGAACTGAGATCTTCGCAAACGCCGGGAAGAAGACAGTCGGGATCGATCTCGTAGGACTTGACATGTGGTTCGAGGGTTTGGCGAGAAGAAGAGGGGGAAGGGGGAAGGGGAAATTCGGATATCGATCCCAGCGAAGGGGCAGAGGGAACGTGTGCCTTGCCTCCGATAGCCGGCACCAGGCCATATTGCGCCTTTTCCAACGGGCTAAGAAGAAACATCATTCATTACATACACTCGAGAAAATGAATTATTCGCACTTTTTCTTTGACGCAATGCCAGCCTTGGTAAAATAGTGTTGGAGGTGTTCTATGCTGCCGAGAGCCATGACACTCTCTCGTTTTGCAGCACTTCGACTAAAGGGTTTCACGAGCTTGTTGGCCGAGCTGGTGTGGGGGTAAAACGCGGCAGCCTGGCGCCTTGGTTTCCTGGGGTCTGGAGAGCTGCCGGTGGAATCTGGGGTGAGGACCATAGGAGAGGTAGAGGCGGAGGAGTTGGAGTCCATGGTAGAACTCATTAAGCCAGCGTGCGAACCGTCATCATCATTACAAAGTACTAGTCATCTACCACAATCAAATAAATCTATATTACTTCTTACTATTGGGTTGGGTGATAGCCTGCGTCTTTCTCCGCTTCGGTGCCGGCTCACCCACAGGCGTCCCCTTCCGGCTCCCGTTCCTGCTCTCCACCAACCCATATTTCTTTGCGTGTACCCGCTTAAGCGCCCGTTTCGTTTCACCATCAGGGAACGACTCAAGATCAAAGTATAGCCGTGCATTTTCAAACAGCCTGAGATTGGTTCAGCGTCAAACACGATATACCAAGAGGGAAGAGAAAAATCTACCATTCGGGCCTAACTTCGGTCACAGTGCGGATATACGGACGTGTCGTCAACACAAACTCGTTGAAGATCACCCACTCAGGTTGTGTCTTCAAGCCACACGACGGGTGGAGTCCAACAAGCTAAAGAACAGTAATTGAGCTCCCGTGTCGCAGGGCATCGGCCGCAGAGACATACCTGATTATCTTTAACCGTGAAATAGCTTCCTTTTTCTCCTTCCTTATGGGCAACCTGCATGAAGAATCCGCACACAAGCGCCTTTCGGACGTTCGTGAATAACTTGACCTCGTCATTCGTTGTCACGAGATCAATGTCGAGTCGTTCCATAATCCGCTGAAGTTGCTGACGCACATTCTCCGCTTGTGCAAGAGCGCGTGCAGAAACATAGTTGCTCCAAGCCCAGTTCCTATCATGCTTATCTTTTAGACAACGTCAGAAATGCAAGTGGATTTCATATTCGGTGACAATACTCACTCAGCATGTATTGATTAAAGACGTTGAGGAGCGTGAGGTGATCGCTTTCTGGGACAGTGAACGTTTCCTTCGCGGCGTCAGCTTCCCGTCGCTGATTGTTCGGTCGTAGCCAGACATTGGGAACCGACAGCATAGCGGTGATGGTCAATATTTCATTGCTGCAATTGAAATCTGGGCTAGCAATCAAAAGTTTTGAGAGCTAGATCGGGGATGAGTGGAGAGTCAAAAAGTATTCGGCAGGAACGACGAACCTGAGGGTCCAGGGGGAAGTCAGCCATGAGCTTTCCGAGCGCCGTCAAGTTCCCCTCATCGTCCATAGCAGCCAAAAAGTTGAGGAGCTCAAGAGCACGCATTAATGTCTCTGGAGCAGGGGCGTCCACGTAGTCAAAATGAACAAGGTCCTGCAGTTGACTTTTAGTGCCGCAATACCAAGATGACAGTCATAGACAAACCTTAATACCCAGGTTAACAAGTTCAAGTACTGTGTTTGCCAGATTACTGCGCAAAATCTCTGGATACGTCTGTTCCTCCAGCTCCTTGATAAAGTCGTTCTCGGTATATAAACGGAAGCATTTTCCGGGCCTCGTTCGACCAGCACGACCAGCGCGTTGCTGAGCCGAAGCCTTCGAGATTGGACTAACCAACAAGCTCTCAACACGGATACGCGGGTTATACACCTTTTGTTTCGAAAATCCGGGGTCAACAACATACACGATCCCGTCAATGGTAAGGGATGTCTCGGCAATGTTGGTTGACACGACGACTTTACGGCCGGCCGGTCCATCAGCTTTGGAAGGTCGAGGCGCAGGATCGAATATACGCTGCTGCTGTTGTGGGGGAAGGGAGGAGTAGAGCGGTATACACACAAGGGGACCAACAGAGTCAGGATCCTGATTGGTGAGATCATCCGCTTCTATTTTAATTTTGCGACATGCGTCTTCAATCTCCTCTTCTCCAGTCAGGAACAAGAGAATGTCTCCTGGCTCCTCGGCGCGATGAATCATTAACACCGTCCGAATAGCAGCTTCGACATAGTCTTTTTCAGGTTCTTGTGTATAGAAGACTTCGACAGGGTGGGTACGTCCAGGAACCTTGAACAGAGGAGCTTCAGAGTCGGATCGGATACTAAAGTACTTTTGAAATTTGACTGCATCGAGAGTTGCAGACATGACGATGATTTTAAGGTCGGTTCGGCGTTTAGCGAGGTCCTTGAGAAGGCCCATGAGGATGTCGGTGGCGAGAGTGCGCTCATGAGCCTCGTCAAGAATAATGGTAGAGTATCGTGCAAGAGTGTTGTCGTTCATGGCTTCACGGAGAAGCATACCGTCGGTCATATACTTGAGGAAAGTAGTGCCCGGTTCTGTCATATCCTCGAAACGAATCGAATAACCGACTTGACGACCCAGCTCGACTGCAGAGATAGTCAGTTCGGAACCGAGTTATGAGTTATCTTTGTAGTGTGACTTGACTCACCATCCATCTCGTCGGCCACGCGCTTGGCTACGGACATGGCTGCGACACGTCGAGGCTGCGTGCAGGCTACCATCTTGCCCCTTGTATGCGGTAGGTCAGAAAAGGCAACAAATTGAGGTATCCTGTAGACAGAGTGAGCGGCACAAGGACGATTTATGAAATTCGATGTGTGCATACTGGGTTGTTTTGCCAGATCCCGTCTCACCAACCATGACCATGATTTGATTTTTATTGAACTGGAGTGGAAGATATCAGCGTTATTGTGGATTATCTATGGGGGCTTCGCGAAGAGGAGGGAGGGTGATTACTATAATGAGCAGAACTCAACCGCCCTCCTCATATCGAAAATCACCGTCGGACATACTATTTCCAGAAACTCTTCCATTTGTCCATATACAGGGAGTTTTTTGCGCGTCTCGAGAATGGTTTTGTACTGGGTAGTATGTGGTTTTTTCGTAAAGGGGTTGAGATTATGATCCTGGCGTGGCGGGTCAGAGATTGAGGCGTCGCACAAGGGGCGAAAGATGGACATACGAGGGCTTTTCTGACTTGTTTGCCCTTGACATGGCGGGGCATGAAGCCGTACAGAGGCTCTGCAGCGGCCGGGTCTGTCTTGCTCGACATGGCGGTAGCAGAAATAAAAACAAATGTAACACGTGATCCGCCCTTTTGTATCTTCCACAGATGCCTCCCGACAAAAAAACGGCAAAAAACAATTTTGCTCGCGACAAAAAAGCTGCACAGAAAAGCAACACAAAAGATAATGCACTCGTCGTTTCACCGTCCGCTCTCTGGCACGAAGCCCTGCCAGCCCTGCCAGGATCCTCAACAACCCCGGCGGCCGCTCAGATAAATGCCTTGACAGACAAGGGCGCATCTCTACTAGAAAAAGACTCGAAAAACTATCTCACCGTATCCTCTTCATCCTCGGAGACCACCTTTTTCAGCAAAGTCATCCATTCTGGCACTCTCTCCGATAGGCTCAGCGCTTTGACGCTACTCGTACAAGGCAGTCCTTTGCATAATACAAAAGCCCTGGACACCCTGAAGAATATGGCCGGAAAGGGTGGTGGAGGCCGAGATGAAAGTTTAAAATCTCTGAGGTGCATTGTCGATTGGTGGGTTGGCGGTGGTGCGCCAGATCGGAAACTCAGGTGTGTACGGACATTGAAACTTTGATGATCACAGCTAAAGTCGTCTAGATATTTTCGCGACCAATCATTGTCGCATCCACAAGTATCTGATGAATACCTCATGGTCTGGTACTTTGAAGACTGGCTAAAAAAATACTTTTTTTCAGTTCTCCAAATACTTGAAGTGTGCCATTTCAGTTACGATCGTTTGCATGAATCTCATCTGTTTAGACCTTGTCACTAGATCCTCTACCGTACGTCCGCACACAAGCCGTGTCCTTGATCTTCACTCTCCTCAAGGCCAAGCCTGAGCAGGAGCAGAATCTTCTCCGACTCCTCGTCAATAAACTTGTACGTTCACTCTCGCAAATTCTAATATCTTGAATACTTATATATCCATAGGGAGATAGCTCCAAGTCATTATGTTCGCGGGTTTCGTACCATCTCCTTCAACTACTACAAGCTCACCCATCTATGAAATCCATCGTCGTCCGAGAAATCATCTCCCTCATCCTCAAGCCATCCGCACCCGCAGCCCAACCACCGAAAACCCAACATGTTCGCTTTTCCTCCCCCGAACCCACCACCAAATCAAAATTCCAAGTCAAAAAAACGCGCAACGCACACGCACAATACTACGCCACCATTACGTTTAACCAAATTGTCCTTACACCTACCCCCTCTGACCGTGAAGTGGCTATCCGACTGATCGATATTTATTTTGAATTATTCAAAGATGTCCTTGGCTCCGAATTAGAGAAAACGGAAGAAGATGATGAGAAGCTGATTGAAAAGGACGGTGAGGTGCAAAAGGACATGAAGGGTCGCGTTCTCGTAAAGAATAAAGGGAAAGAGAAGAAGAGTAAAGAAATCAGTGGAGCAGCGGGGTTTGTCGAAGTGGAAGATTCCGACTCGAAGTTGATATCGGCACTTCTTACTGGTGTAAACCGTGCTCTACCGTTTGCCAAAGTTGAGACAGGCGATACAAAGTGTGTATTTCAATCTTCGTACTGACTGGACCTAACATGAAATCTAGAATAAATTCACATCTGAACACTCTCTTCCTTATCACGCATAAATCCACATTCAACATTTCCATCCAAGCCCTCGTCTTGATCCAACAAATATCCCTTACTCTTTCCAAAACCGCTTCAACTTCCGCCAAACCCATCGTTGATCGATATTTCCGTACTCTTTATGAATCACTTCACGACCACCGGTTGGGTACATCATCCAAACAAGCCATGTATCTCAATCTGTTGTACAAATCTATCAAAGCCGATCCGGGTCAATCTACTGAGCGCCAGAAAGCTTTGATTAAACGTTTTGTGCAGGTGCTCGCTAGTGGAGGTAGTGGTGCAACTGAATTTATGGCTGGAGGATTATACCTGTTAGGCGAAGTAAGTGGTTTTGTTCTTTTTTAAACCTTACCCCATTTAATCTCGGCTCAAGCTCTTCAGCACGATACCTGGTCTCCGATCCATGATCTTTGACGTTGAAAAAGGTGACAAAGAGGGAGACAAATACGATCCCAGGAAACGAGATCCCCTCTATGCCCATGCCGGTAACTCACCCATTTGGGAACTCGTACGTATACTTTACCAAGAATTGCTGCAATTTAAATTCATGAATGAAACGCGTAGATCCCGTTACTACACCATTATCATCCTACGATATCGCTTCTCGCTCGCCAGCTCTTAACAGCACAGCCGCTAACAGCTACGGCTGATTTATCGCAAAATACCCTTTCGCATTTCTTAGATCGTTTTGTGTACAAAAACCCCAAAAAGAAGGCTTCTGGTGTGGAAGGAAAAGGTAAAGCCCTCAAGTATTCTACGAGAAAGAATTTTCTTATATTTTGGAATGATAGGTGCCAGTGCGATGCAACCCGCAGGAAGTGCTGTCGAAGGAGTCAAGCTACGGAAAGGTGAAATGCCAGATGTACAAGTGAATCAACCTGCTTTTTGGAAGAAGAAGGAAACGCAGATTCCTGTTGATCAAATGTTTTTTTATACTTATTTTAAACGAAAGGAAGAGATTGAGCGGAAGAATAAGAAGAAGCGGGAGAAGGGAGATGAGGATGAGGAGAGTGATGTTGAAGATGCGGAGGAAGATGAGGATGAAGTGAGTGAGCAGGAAGGGGAGGAGAAAGATGGTAAAGAGGGCGAGCAAGTTGAAATTGGGGAGGATGGAGATGATAGTGAGATTGAGGAAGAGGAGATTTGGAAGGTTCGTCGCGTCAACGGTCCTCCTACCTTTATCTTATACTAACGCCGTTCATCCACAGGCAATGAAGGCGACCATGCCCAAAGCCGGCGAAGATGAAGACCTGCTTTCTGGTAGTGATAGTGATATCGACGAAGACGATGATGATCTTCCATCCGACTTTTCCGCCGCCATGGCCAACGACGAAGACGAAAATCTTCTACAGGAGGAAAGTGACAACGAAGATGAGGAAAGGTCAGAAGTCGGGGATGCTCAAGCCGAGGAAGATGATGATGAAGACGGCCTTTCCTTAGTCGAAGACTCCGACAACGAAGATCTCGTTCCTCTAGACGAAATGCCAGATGGTCTAATCGCCTATGATGGTTCGGATGATGGAACGGAAGAAGAGGAATGGGGAGGCATCAATGCAGAAACTACTCAAAAACGTAAACGTGGTCCAGAGGAGAAAAGTAATAGTAGACGGAAGAGGCTGCGCTCCCTGCCGACGTTTGCGAGCTATGAAGATTACGCAAAGATGATAGAGGATGGACCGGAGGATGATATATAGTACTGGTTCTTGCGGTAGTCATCCCTTCTCCGCTCACGAAAACTAAAATAGAGCTACCTGAACCTACCATACATCGTTTGTCAGAGGTTTACATGGCCGACGAGCTGCCCCCAAACCACAGGGGAGTGAAGAGTACTATGTGGCAGTGCTCATAAATCTACGGCAGAGCACTCTCGGATAACCTGTCAGCATTTCTGTCTCCCTCTTGACAGGACAAGCAACGAGTGAGATAATTGTCAATATCGTTATGATGCAGCGATTCGGGAAATTAGCGCTTGCAATCGATACATGTTATTCTCTAGACTAGATGCATCTCATTTGACATTTGGCACTCACAAATACGGCAAGCCAGGTATTCATCGGGGAAGTAATAACATAAGTAGAGAAAGGAAATTGTGGCATGCTGTTAAGCGGATCAATCGATCAAGTTTCTCTCTCGTCTTGTGAGCCACTGGACTTTCAACAAACTCCCTTACTCAGACAACCACTAATACTAGTTTCAATCCTCAGCCTCTGCGTTCTCCTGCTAACCCTCAATCATGGCAGACAGTCTTATGGCGTCGCGGTGCCCCACCTGCCTTCAAACAAAACCCGGTACAACGTCTGCTGCCCTGTCATCCGGAGATGTATGGGAGGATGTCCCTGATCCAGAGATCGAACGCAAGATCGAACACATCGAAAGTCTCATATCACGTCTATTCCGCGAAAGAACGAGACTGTATAGGAAAAGGAATGAAATACGATCTCCTATATATTCATTACCCCCCGAAATTCTCGCTCATATCTTCAAATTTGCATGTCCATCTCTCGACTTTCCGCAGATGTATGGATTGAATTCGCTTACCCCTGGCAAGGCCACTTATCCCGACATCATCAATGTATTGAGTGCAGTTTCAACTCATTGGCACAACATTGTTCTGTCAATGCCATCTCTCTGGACATCATTTGTCGCAGACGATCGCAACATAAACACTATGCAAACTGTGCTTTCCCGTTCTGAAGATCTCCTTGTTGCTGCTAGCCTCGATTTTCCGGTCCAATCAGTGCCACATATATCTCATACAGCCGTCATTGCACCAGTTCTGGCAGAATACGCTTCTCGGATTCGCATGCTTCACGTGCGTAATGCTTCGCCCACCTGGTTGAAAGACCACATCCCTAGCTTCGTTAACCTTGAGCTCTTATGCCTTCAGGGCGACGAAAGGCAAGACGAGCGGGCCTTGATTGACAGCTCATGCACTCGCCTCGTCCTGAAAGATTTCCCGTGTCGCATTTCCCTTTCTTGGTCAACAATCGAGGTTTTGCATCTTGTCTACATTCCCATCCATATCTGTCTAGAGATGCTCGAGAAATGCACTCATTTGATAGAGTTCAGACTCAGAGATCCCCCCTTCAATTCTAGTATTGATGGAATACGGCTTCCTAGCTCCCCTTTTATCTTACCCCGCTTGAAGGTGTTCGAATGGCCGGTGGACGACCAGCACCCAGTGGACCGTGCAATGCTACAATACACTTGCTTGCCTGCTCTGCAGACTCTTGTTTTGTTTGAAGAAGACATTGACGTTAGATCATCAGGCTGTCTTTCCACCTTTTTCAAGCATTTCTCTTCGACGTTGTCGGCGATGCAAATACAAAACGGCCATTGCGAGCACTCGGTGACTTCTTACTTCTCGAAGTTTTCTAATGTCAAAAGCCTGGACTTGAAGGGGTGCGACAGTGATTTCGTGAATCAAGTTTTTAATAACCTGGCATGGGAGATATGCTTGGTCGGGGATCAAGAAATGCCCATGTTGCCAAATCTCAAATCAATCTATATCAACAGTTTGACTAGTGATCACGACCAGGCAAAAGTACTACAAACCTTCCGACGCAGCTACTCACAGCCGTCAGAATCGTCAATTCATTCATCCTTGGGAAGCCCATTTCGAATTGAGTTTGCGGAATATAAGGTGGATTGGACGCCTGAGTTTAAAGAGGAGCTGATAAAGATGGTCGAGAGTGGGTATCAAGTGGAACTATGGGAGGACTCGAAACCAGTGGAATGGTTGCCCAGGTGAATAAATTATCAAGATTTCGAGTCTTTACAGCCTCGCTTATTCTCCTCTCCACGTAGAATAGCGAAGCTACCGCAAAAGGTAGGTTCTGTGGGCTAATTCCTCGCCTGTCGCAAGTGCGGTATACCGTGTAGTGATCATTGGGGAGTACTCATCCATGCCAAGTTGATTAATGTGTATGTACCGCCAAATACCATTAGCCAAATTGCAGTCCTATAATCGGAGACCAAGAAATTCGTACAGCATGAACATGTTGTTATTCGCTGGGCTGAACTTGCACTCACGGTTGATTTGTCGTGGCCCGAGAGACGAACTACGACAGGCTTCAAAAGATTGTTCTGCTTCGCAGAGATGAAATGCAAGGAATTAATATCAATTTGCCACAAGGATGACTGTAGACATGCGGTAAAATGAACGGACAACTAGGATGACGGCGCCTCTACGTGCCACTTGTAAGTAGTATCAGCGTCGCGGTTTAAGTACCATACGAGTTCACTTCGTTTACTCTGATACCTCGTCAACATGAGCAGGAGTCTACCATAGAATTCTATTGCCTGTGGGAAAAGGCTCAGGCTCACTCCTCTTTCCTCTTTCCTCGCACCGAGACACGCCTCATCTTCGTGGTGACTTTACAGTTCTATGTCAAGATAAGCGTGAGTATTGCAATATGAGTGCTCAAAATGTTGCCACTTTATTCACCTAGGTAACCAGTCTACTGGTTTCGAATCCTCCCATAGATCCACTTGATACCCTTTCTCAACCATCCTTATCAGTTCCTCTTTAAATTCAGGCGTCCAATTTACCGAATACTCTGCGAACTCTACTCGGAATGGGCTTCCCAGAGAGTCTGACAGCAGTGAGCCGCGGCGTCGGAAGGTTTTTAATAATTCTGCCTGGTCGAAATCACCAGACGAACGATCAACATGGATTGATTTGAGTTTCGGCAGGACTGGCATTTTTTGATTTCCAACCGAGTACGTTTCGGATCCCAGGTTGTTTAGAACATGAGCCATGAAGATACCGCCGCATCTCTCAAATTCGAGGCTTTCGATATTAGAGAATTTCGAAAAGTAGGAGAATATCGAATAATCTGCGTGGACAAAGCTGTGCTGTATTCCGATTGCAGACAATGTCGAAGGGAGGTGCTGGAAGAATGTGGAAAGAAAGCTGGATGGTCTAACGCCATTGATGTCTTCTTCAGCCCAGACAAGGGTCCGCAGAGCAGGCATTCGGATATATTGCAGCATTGCATGGTGCACTGGGCTCTCGTATTGCACTGTCCATTCAAATAGCTTTAAGCGGGGTAAGATGAAAGGCGAACTAGGAAGTGGTACTTCAGCATCGAACGTGTCAGCGCAAGGATCTCTGAGCCTGTACTCTATCAAGTGAGTACATTTCTGTAGCAACTCCAGGCAAACATCAACTGGCATACTGTCGAGATGCAAAACCTCGATCTTGGAGCAAGACAGGGAAAAGCGGCATGATAAACCTTTCAGGATAAGACGAGTGCAGGTACTGTCAACTGAGGTCACATCATCTTCGTGTAAGTCACCCTCAAGACACAAGAGCTCGAGGTTAACAAAACTAGGAATATTATCTTTTAACCAGGTTGATGGAGCATTATACACGTAAAGCATGTGAATCCGAGAGGCGTATTCTTGCAGAACTGGTGCAAGGACAGCCATGCGAAGCTCGTACAAAGCTGGTATTGGCGTCAAGTCGAGGCTAGCAGCAACAGGGAGATTTCCCGAATGGGAAAAAATCGTTTGCATGATGTTTATGTTGCTGTCATCCCACGCGATAAATTCCGCGACAAATGATGTCCAGAGAGACGGCGTTGACAAAACAATGTTACGCCAACGAGCAGAGACTGCATTTAATGTGTTGAGGATACGGGGATAGATGGGGTTGATAAGAGGGCGCGAATCCAAACCATACGTCTGCAAGAAGTCGAGAGGCGGACATGCAAATTTAAAGATCATAGTGAGGATTTCGGGGGGTAGTGAATATATGGGAGATCGTATTTCATTCCTTTTCCTATAAAGTCTCGTTCTTTCGCGGAATAGACGTGATATGAGGCTTTCTGTGCGTTTGATCTCGGCGTCGACGACATCCTCCATTGCATCTCCAGGTGATGATGTAGCGGATGTCATCCTAGGTTTTGTTTGAAGGCAGTAGGGGCACCGTGACGTCGCAAGATAGTCGGTCATGACGAAGTGATTGAGGGCAGTGTTGAGGGTTTGGTGAAGTGAGAAGTCAAGGCTTGAACTGGCACTAGCACAGGAAGCTTCTGAAAGTATAGTGGTTCGTTAAGATGGTCAAACTGCGGTTTGGGAACGTGTACGTACGTAGTCACGTTCATTTTTCTGCATCAGCACCTCCATGAATGTAGGAGTCTATTTCACCAAATCTTTCACGAGCTCATGCACCACGAACTCTCTCTCCAATAGGCTCTGAGTCAGTGCCTTGACGCTACTCGTACAAGGCAGCTCTTTGCGCAATACAAGAGTTCTGGACACTCTGGAAAGACATGACCAGAAATGGTGGTGGAAGCCGAGATGTTGAAAGTCTAAAAGCCCTGAGGTGTATTGTCGATTTGTGGGTGGTAGTGGAGCGCAGATCGGAAACTTGGCAAGGATCATTGTACGGGTTCTTATGACCTCAACCTAAAGTCCCCCAAGTACTTCCGGTACCAGCTATTGCTGCATCCACGAGCATCTGGTGAGTACCCGATTGTGTGGTACCTGGAGACTGTCTAAAAATATCATTTCTCTGTTCACTAGGTCTGCTAGCCTACGTTTGGACACAAGCCATATTCATAATCTTTGCTCTAGGTAAGCCCTAAATGCTCGAGTTCCCGCAGGGAAACACCTCCAAGTCTCTATGTTCGCGACCCTTATCATCTCCTTCAACTGCTACAAGCTCATGGATTTATGAATTCAATCATCGTTTGTGATATCATATCCCTCATGATCATCCTCAAATTATTCGCACCCGAGGCCAAACATCGAATTCAGCCTCTAAGTCCAAATCGCGGATTAAAAACATGCAAGGGGAACTTCAAGTTGTACGTATACTTCCAAGAATCGTCACATTTCACCATTTTATCCATCAAGTCGTAGACCCAGTTACTATGCCACTATCACTGTCCTATTATATTACTTCTCACTCGTCAACTCTTAGCAGCACAATCATTAACAGCCACTACCGGTTTACCGCAAACTAGCATCTCACATTTCTTAAATCATTTTGCGTACAATTGAATCCAAATATTATACCGATACACTTTTCCTGATGTGATCACTGGCGAGTATTCGTCCATTGTGGAGTCAAATAATGTATATGTACTACCGTATTCCATTAATCGGAGACGAAGAAATTCGTATAGCATGAAATTGTAATCCGCTCTGCTGAACTTGCGCTAGCGGAACCACGATGAACTTCAAAACATTGTTCATGCTTCGCAGAAATAAATTGCAAGAAAATGATATCAATTGGCCACTCGGATGACTGTAGACATGTGGTAAAATAAACGGAGAACTAGGAGCGTCGACGGCATGTCTATGTACCACTTGTAAGTAGTACCAGCGTCGCAGTTTCAATACCATACGTATTTATTTCGTTTACTCTGAAAGTTCACCAACATGAGCAGGAGTCTACCTTAGAATTCTTTTGCTCTTTTGGGTATAAAGGCTTACTCCCTTTGTTTCCTCGCACCGAGACACGCCTCATCTTCATGGAGACTTCACTGTTCTATGACAAGATAGGCGTTAGTATTGCAATATACTACTCGATATTTTGTCGCTTTATTCACCTAGGTAACCAGTCTACTGGTTTCGAATCCTCCCATAGATCCACTTGATACCCTTTCTCAACCATCCTTATAAGTTCCTCTTTAAATTCAGGAGTCCAATCCACCGTAAGTTTTGCGAACTCGAGCCGACTTTAAGGAGGGGGTACTGTTAGAACCTTGCCAGAATGTCACGGCGTCACGCTGTCACATCTGTCACATATTTTATTACATAATAATTTCCCTCTGCTGCTACAGTTCGACGGAGGCTAAACTATCGGCATACTGCTAAAATGGCGCAAGCTACAGACTTACCTATTGAACTTATCGATCTAATCTTATCTTTCTTACCTCCGAACCATGCGGAGCAAGTACAATGGAGAAGGGCGGCGGCGGCTATAGGAAGAGAGGTCAGGCCGGCAGGTTGGAACCTATCGGATCATCGGTGCAGACGGTGTGGGAGAGTATGCTTAGCAATGTGGGACAGGGAGGAACAGAAGGCGTGGGTAATACAGAGATGGGGATACTGGGGACCGCGACACTGGGTGATAGCAGGATTCTTTGTGCTATGTCCATGTGATGCGATGTTAGGTAACTACTTCGGGACGTATTGGTTTGTGTGAGTAGATTACCGGTTTAGGAGTTGTTTGTGCTTGTGGACACTTTTATGGTTTGTTTGGTGCTGTTGACGTTTTTATGATCAATTTACTTTTGTTTACTTACTTCTTACTCCACTCTTCTTTTCTCATGTCAAATGTATAATTAGTTTACTTTCCCATACGTACTTCTTTTCACATGTCAGTATATAAATAAGTTACCTAGGGTAGTTGGTCTGTGCGCCGTAGTCTAGGTATATAAAGTAGGTAGAAACTTGTAGAAGACTCCGTCGAGTTCTCTTAGGTTCACGCCTAATAAACTTTTGTCACTTTCCTCTATAGTTCTTAAGTTCAGGTGTGACCTGTGACATCACAGTCACAGTCGCCCTAACAAAGAGCGACTCCGACGCCGGTTGTGAATAGGTGCGTCGGAATGTTTGTAAAATGTTTGCCTGGTCGATACCAGCATCCAACTGATCAATGTGAATTGATTTGAGGTTTGGAAAGATGGGCACTTCTTGATTCCCAACCCAGCAGGTTTCAGATCCGAGGGTACTAAGAACGCCATCCATGAAGACACCGGTGCACCCCTTGAAATTAAGGCTCTCGATGCTTGAGAGTTTCGAGAAGTAGGGGAATATCGAAATGTTTGAATCGACCATGATGCCTTGTAGTTGCAGCACAGACAACGTCGAAGGGAGGTGCTCGGAGAAAATCGAATTAGAGTCTGATGGTTCCACATCAATGTTTTCTTCACCCCAAACAAGCGTCCGCAAAGCAGGCATGCGGATATTTTCTAGCATTGCACGCTCCAAATGATAGTCACCGCCTGTCATCCACTCAAATAGCTTTAAGCGGGGTAAGACAAAGGGGGCAATAGGAAGCGACGAATCATCCTCGATTTCATCCTCGATTTGTTCAAAAGGAGTCCTGAGTCTGAACTCTATCAATTGAGTGCATTTCTCGAGCATTCCCAGACAGATATTAATGGGAAAACAGTCAAGATGTAAAATCTCGAGCTTTGACCAATGCAAGGAAACGCGGCACGGAAAAAATGTCAGGAAAAGACGAGTGCAAGCACTGCCAATGACGAGTGAATCCTCTTTATATGATTCATCCAACTGATCAAGACGCAGATGCTCCAGGTTAACGAAGCTAGGGATATATTCTTTCAACCAGGTTGTTTGAGCGTTACGCACGTAAAGCATGCGAACCCGAGAAGCGATTTCTTGCAGAACTGGTGCAATAATGGTCGTATGAGACCTGTGCGACACCGACCCCACTGGAAAAGGAAAGTCGAGGCTAACGGCGACAGGAAGATTTCCAGAACGGGATATAACCGTTTTCATGGTGTTCATGTCACGGTCATCTGCGACAAATGTAGTCCAGAGAGATGGCGTTGACGAAACAATGTTGTGCCAACGAGCTGAGACTTCAGTCAACACGCGGATGATATCGGGAGACGCGACCCAAGCACGAAGCGGGTTCCAATCGTACATCTCCAGAAAGTCGAGAGGCTGACATGCGAACTTGAAGATCAGACTAAGGATTTCGGTGGGTAGTGAACATATGGGAGATCGTATTTCATTCCTTTTCCTATACAGTCTCGTTCTTTCGCGGAGTAGACGTGATATGAGCTTTTCTGTGTTCTCGATCTCAGCGTCGAGGACATCCTCCACTGAATCTCTAGGTGATGATGTAGCGGATGTCACGGTAGGTTTTGTTTGAAGGCAGTAGGGACACCACGACATCGCAGGATTGTTGGTCATGAAGAAGTGACGAAGGCAGTGTTGGAAAAATATTGAAATTTGAAAGTCTAAAGAGGGGCAATGGAACGTGCAGTCACTGTGACAGAAGCGCACGCGTCATTTTTCTGCATCAGCAACTCATTAAATCGAGAAGTCCATTGTACCGAATAGTTCACCAGCTCCAAGCGGAATACCCACCGGAAGGCACGGACACCTATAGGCATTTGCCATGTTGGAACTCGGAACATTTGCGGCACCTTCTCCTGGCTCAAAGACATAGTATATAGCCTCCTACCACGCCTTTTAATCAGACGTTCTCAAAGGTATCCTAGTGGCCTGTGGAAAAAGCTTTCACAGAAAGGATGCATCTGCAGAAAATTATCTTGCCGTATCTTTTTCTTCCTTGGAGACCGCATTCTTCAGCAAAGTCATCCATTGCGGCACACTCTCTGAGAGGCTCGGCGCTTTGACGTTTCTCGTACCAGGCAGTCCTTTGCGCAATACAAATCCCTGGGCACTCTGGAGAATATGACCAGAAATGGTGAAGCTGAGACGAACAGAGTCATCACATTTCAACTTTTTTTTTACGAAGTCGTATTTCCTAAAACCACAACCACTAAACTGGCACCGTCAATTCTCGCGGAATACTCTCTCATATTGACGAAGATGCAGAAGAAGACGAAGAAGTGAGTGAATAGGAAGGGTAGGGGAAAGATGATAATGAGGGCGAGCAAGTTAAGGTTGGAGAGAGGATGAGGTGATAGTGAGATTGGGATTTGTAAGGTTCATAGTGACAACTGTCCTCCTATCTTTATCTGTAAACTAATGTCGTTCTTCCATAGGCAATGAAGGTGACAATGCCCAAAGCCGGCGAAGATGAAGACCTATTTTCTCATGGTGATGCTGACATCGATGAGGACAACGATTACATTCCTGCCGACTTCTCTGCCGCAATGACCAACAATGAAGATAACAACCTTGTCAATGACGAAGACGAGAAAAGCTCAGACAATGGAGATGCTCAAGCCGAGGAAGACGGCGATCTAGACGGGCTTTCCTTCATCGAAGATTCCAACAACGATGATCTCATTCCCTAGACAAGATACCTGATGGTCTAATTGCCTAGGGTGGTTCATTTGATAAAACAGAAGAGGTACGGGGAGGCATCAATCCAGAAACTGCTCAGAAGGGTAAACGTAGCCCAGACGAGGAAAGCGGACTAGCTACTATAGATTGCCTCGTCCCACTGCCAGTCCACTGGTTTCGAATTCTCCCAAAGTTCCACTTTATGTCCCTTCTTAATCATCCTCATCAGCGCCTCTTTAAAGTCAGACGTCCAATCAACCTCATTCTTGGAAAACTCTAATCGAAATGGACTTCCCAGCAGTGATCCCGACGGCCGTGAATAGCTCCATTGGAAGGTTTTGAATACCTTTGCCTGGTCAATGTCACCAAACAAACCGTCGATACGAATCAATTTGAGTTTTGGAAATACCGGAATTTCTTGATTCCTGACCAAGCACTTTCCGGATCCCAGGTCACTAAAAACATTATCCATAAAGTCATCCTCGCAGCTGCGGAAAAAGAGGTGCTCGACGTTAGGTACAGTGACGGACAAAACCGTTGCAATGTTTATAACACCTTCAAAGATACTATTATAGCATGTGACGAACTAACCGTGACATTACGTAATTAACATCGTTTGAAAGCTATGCTTCGTGGCTTTAATTCGATAGTAATATCATTATGTAATTCTAAATATTCGTCGAAATACTGGCAATTTACTAACAAAGATGCATTGCAACAGTTTTGTCCCTCTCATTCACCAAGTACAAATCTCTATGTTTAGTACTTAGTATAGCCTCCCTTTGCCTTGATTACAGCTTCTACCCTTCTAGGCATACTCTCTATCAAATTCTGACACACCTCAGGCTTTATATCATTCCACTCCTTATCCACTCTTGTCCAAAGTTCTCCAATTCCCCTAGGTGCTTCTTCATACTCTTCAAGCTTGATTTTGAGGTGGTCCCAGAGATGTTCAATTGGATTGAGGTCTGGAGACTGTGCTGGCCATGGCAATAAATCAATGTTGTTCTCTTTGAACCAGTTCTGGGCCTTTTTAGACTTGTGCTTGGGGTCATTGTCCTGCTGAAATATGAAATCCTCCCTTTCTTTCCCATAATACTCCACACTATCCTCCAGATTGTCCTCCAAAATGCTAACATATAGATCAGCATCCATTTTACCTTCAATTTGGCATGCATAGCCACATCCCTCCCAAAACATACAACCCCACATCATCAAAGAACCTCCTCCAAACTTCAAAGTCCCAGACACCAGTCTATCACTCAAGCCTTCTCCATCCTTTTTCCACACCCATTTTCTTCCATCTGACCCCAAACGATTAATCTTTGTTTCATCAGACCATACTATCCTTTTCCAGTCTTCTATAGTCCAGTTTTGACGAGCTAAAGCCCAGTCCAAGCGATCCTTGCGGTGTTTGGCCTTGAGCAAAGGATGTTTAACCTTTACTACAGCCTTCATACCAGCGCGGGAAAGAGTTCTACGTATGGTCTTTGTAGAAATTGAGTGGGGCAAGCTGTTGGCAAGTAGTCTCTTGACTTGAGAAGCGTTGTCAGCTTTTTGAGAGGTGATTAAGCGAACAGCGTAGCGGGTATCAGAAGATGTAAGCAGTCTAGGACGACCACCTGAGGATGTAGCAAGGTTGGGACAGTGCTTGGATCTAATTCTGGATATAGTGGAATGATGTATGCTGGTAGAAGTAGAAATTTCATGAGCTGATGCTCCTGAATCAAGCAAATAAAGGATATGAGAGAGCTGACTTGGAGTGAGGGGCTTCATTGTAAAGAATCATGCCAAAGATGCTCTGTATATATACTCAAAGTGTGGCTGTGCTGACTTTTCATCTTTGTTGAATGTGGCTGTGCTGATTTTTCAAGTCAGTCAACAGAGTCAGGTGACTTTATACTTGGTGAATGAGAGGGACAAAACTGTTGCAATGCATCTTTGTTAGTAAATTGCCAGTATTTCGACGAATATTTAGAATTACATAATGATATTACTATCGAATTAAAGCCAAGACGCATGGCTTTCAAACGATGTCAATTACGTGATGTCACGGTCAGTTTGTCACATGCTATAATAGTATCTTTGAAGGTGTTATAAACATTGCAACGGTTTTGTCTGTCACTGTAGCTTTGAAACGTGGGAGAATATCGAAAGATCTGAATGGATCATGCTGCCTTGTACTATATGTACCGCAGACAAAGTCAAAGGGAGGTGCGAGAAAAAGGTGGAAAGAGAGCTTGATGTTTTAAAGCCAATATCTTCTTCATTCCAGACAAGCGTCCGCAGAGCAGGCATGCGGATGTATTGTAACATTGCACGGTCCACTCGGCGCTCATAATCCACCATCCATTCAAATAGTTTTAAGCGGGGTAAGGTGAAAGGGGAACTAGGGAGCGGTATCTCTTCAAACCTAGAATTGCATGGATACCTGAGCCTGAACTCTATCAAGTGAGTGCAGTTCTGAAGCATCTCCAAGCAGACATCGACTGGCATACGACCAAGATGCAAAACTTCGATCTTGGAGCAAGACAGGGAAAAGCGGCATGAGTAATTTTTCAGGACAAGTCGAATGCATGAACTGTCGATCAAAACCGACTCGTCTTCGATACTGTCATCACTTTGAAGACATAAGAGCTCGAGGTTAACAAAGCTAGGAATTTGCTCTGCCAACCAAGTGGTTGAAGCATTACGTATGTGAAGCATGTGAATGTGAGAAGCCTGTTCCCGCAGACTCATTGATGCAAGGACGACCGGATGAAAGTTGCGCCCGATGGAATCTATGGGAAAATAGATGCTAGCAGCAACTGGGAGGTTACCAGCACGAGATAATATGGTTCCCATGATGGTTATTTCGTCGTTGTCTGCGACGAACAATGTCCAGAGAGATGGCGTTGACAAAACAACGTTATGCCAACGAGCTGAGACTGCAGTTAACACGCTGATGATGTCGGGGGAGGGGGGATATTCGAGCTCGACAAGTTCAAGCGAGGACAAACCATACGCCTGCGAAAAGTCGAAAGGCGGACATGCAAACTTGAATATAAGGGTGAGGATTTCTGGAGGCAGTGAATAAATGGGAGATCGTAATTCGTTCCTTTTCCGACACAGTCTCGATCGTTCGAGTAATAGCCTTGATATGAGGTTCTCGGTGTGTTCGATCTCAGCGTCGAGAACATCCTCCCATGCATCACTGGGAGACAGAGTTGCGGATGTTGTGCTGGGTTTTGCTTGAAGGCAGTAGGGGCACCATTGCGGCCTAAGGTTGAGGGTGGCGTTGTCGGTGTGGTACATGGTCACTGGGAGGTTTTACTATCGAGAGGGGTAAGGAGGCACTGGGTAAAGTAGAAAGATAGTGTAGACTCTAGAGAGAATGGATTTGCTTTTGGAATGCGAATGGCACGAGTCTAGGATGGATTTTTCAACCCAAGAGGCGTCAGATGATCAGATCCTCCGATCCAGCACATGAACGAAATCATGTGATTCCACTCGGATCGGAGGATCTGGCGCCTCTTGAGTAACAGAATCGATAGCGGCGAAGTTTCAAGTCGGCCCTGCGAGTTAAGTGTTGGAATCCATTAGTATGTTTTACGCGTTGGTAGAATTCGTGGTAAGTTTCGAGACTCTGCAAATTTACGTTACGGGATCCTACATGTAACCCACTATGATTCAAGAGGTAGCGGGAATTCATTTATGAGTGACTGGTACCCAACCCAAATCAATGTTTTTTTTTCCGGCCCTCTCTAATTTGGGGAATCCACTTCACGGTGCCACCAAATCTTACACAAACTCCAAGCGGAATATGCAACCCTGAAGGAGCGCCTACGTCTGAACAATCGTGATGTCTCATTTTCCCGGCTTAGATTAGCTCTAACATTCTTGAATGCACCAAATTGTCCATGTGCCAGCTCTACAATTTTTTGTTTGGAAGAACACTTTTGACTAGCACCATCCAACATTGTACGCGTTGTTCTTCGATAAATATCACTGACATGTTGACCACACCCGCCTTGAGTGACCCATCGGCCTGTAATTTATATTCCAGAGATCTGAATGTCAGATTGATATGCTATCCCAAACTTCGTAGACAGTACAACGCTCCCTCCTATTACCGTCAAGAACAAAACAAAATCCTAAGCTCAACCTCCATAAAGAAGCGCAAGAAAATAGACATGCACACTTACTCTCAAATGCACCACCCCAACGCACTTCCCAAATCTCTAACACCTCTTCCCTCCTGCAATTCCAAAGCTCTAATAAGCGCTTCTCTCTCTTCCTCCTTCCTCCCTTGGACTTTATAAGCTTTAGCCAGATAATACCAAGCTTCTGGTACGTCCCATCCCTTTCCCTTGGTGAGATGCGATAACAAACCTGCTGCGAGATCAACATTTGTGTCGAAACAGGAGGAGTAGCATGGAGATTCTTGACATGAGGGGGTAGAGGATTGGTGAACATGTGGAGGATCAGAAGTGACGAATTGTGGTGGTGGCTGAGTGAATGAGGGTCTTCGTTGTTGCTGAGGTCGATCTGTAGCAGTGGTAGTGGAGGCCGAAGAATCAGATTTCGCTTCTTGAGTATTAAGTGACGATTTCGCTCCCCCTTCCTCCTTCCCCACCATCATCCCCATCGTCAAATAAATCCCACTCAAATGAACCGTAGCAGCGACATTATCAGTATCAATCATCAAAGCCTTATGCAACGCATCGATAGCATGTTGACGGTGTCCCAAGGCGAGATAATATAATCCCAACTGCGAAAAGATAAAGTGAAATCAATAAAGATAAAGTGAAAGTTGAAAATGAAAATCCGCGTACTTGAATCCAAACATTGGGATTGTCTTCGTCTCTCACCTCCGCTTCCTGAATAGCACCTTTAGCTTGTTCAATTTTCCCCAACCTCCTGAACGTAGCAGCACTCATCAACCATAAATCACTTAACATCCTTATTTCCTTCGCCTCTCTCCCCCGTGGTTTCTTCAATTCTGGCGACACAGTCGAACTCGTTTTCGTGTTTTCTCCACCACCGCCCACAATGCTGCCTGTCGTGGAAGTAGCGGAGACAGGTGGCAGAGCCGAAGGTGACGACGGTGATGGCGATAACGGTGGTGAAGTTGGAGAACGATGATCATTGTTAACGTGAAGAATAGATCCTATTCTTCTTCTAGAATGCGAATGTATCGAAGAAGCTTGAAATGAAGCGCTCCTAATCACTTGATGAAAATCTTTGTACATATTCAGTAACACTCCAACGAAAGAGACGAGCAAATCGCACAACTAACCAGGACTGGAATTCGGTCTTCTCATCCTCATCAGCCCCCTCCCTCTTCTGCCACCACTCCCATGTTGATGCGGTTGGTGTTGCTGCTGTTGCTTAATTCCACCCCCAACAACAACACCATGTCCAATCTTTTTCGAGACAGCACTAATCCCAGCTCTCCCTTTATGCACTCTTTCTTTCAACATTTGTTGAACTTGTTGAACCTTCTTATTTCCCCCTCCTCCCCCTCCCCCTCGATCAACGGATAACGATCTCTTGTCCCATAATACATTCGTCTTGCTAGCGCCGGCGTGTAGCCCATTCGATTCACCGTTCCCGAACGAACTCAAAACGTTTTCCGGGGAAGTCATGTTTCCTTCCTGAACGAATTCTGAATCGGGTGTTGCAGGAGATATAGTGATAGGTATAGGTGAAACATGACCATCAAGTTGATGATGATGTCCTTCATCTTCTTGGCCGCCCCCGTCACCACTTTCAGATAACGGTACACGTACAGGTGGCAATACCGCCTCACCAACATCCGTCACTCTAATTTCAATTTGCGTCTGTGTAACAGTGGTAGTCTTCTCATCCATACTATTCCTTGAAGTTTGAGGAAGAAGTCCCGAACTGTCTATCGAATGTCTATGGGAATCTACAATCCAAAAAAAATCGTCAACTAAAATATGAGATAGTATGAGAGGAAAAGAACTCACGTTCAGATGCGACAGTCGTATTGTTGACCACACCTTTCTTTTTCGCAATCCATCCAAACACATCAACCCATTTCTCTTCAACTCCCTCAGGTCCATCCATAACCTCCATCAAAGCATTATACGTCATTCTCAGCTGAAGACTATATTCGTACAACTCTCTTTTTGACGATTGTGTTTTCTCAAGTGTGGATTTGAGGAGGAGAGATGAGGGAGGAATAGAGGTTGGATTCGGTGAGAGAACGTATACGGGAGGTCGGGGGAGATGTTGAGGTCTTGGAGCGTCAGTTGTATTGGCGGTGAGATGACTAGCTCTTGGAGAATCAGTTTCATCATTATCATCATCTTCTTCTTCTTCTTCTCCATCTTCGGAGTTTCCTTCTTCCTCTTCAAACTCTTCATCCAAATCGGCACCTCTCTCCAAAACCTCTTTGGCATCATTCCATTTCTGTTGTATACTTAACAACAACCCCAGTAGATGCCAAAATCTTATTTCTTTAGGATCAGATTCTAATGCCATTCCCGCGCTTTCAATAGCTTGTTGTATGAGGTCCTGTTTTTCGGCGATTGAGCTCGATGGCGGGGATGATGATGATGAGGATGAGGATGGTAATGATAGCGAAGAAGTCGAACGAATCAGAGCCAATGCAAGATGATAGTATCCCGAAGAAGTAGGCTGAATCTGTATAGATTCAATCAGACATCTTCTCGCCGAGCGTAATCGTTCAGGTCTCGTATATGGATCTTCTTCTACAACATACAATAAGTAAGTGTTTCTACAGAAAAAAATCAGTAACGTACCCTTGAGAGCCAACACCGAGAACCAAATTCCTTCAGCCAACCAAACACTCGCCACCAAAATCTTCTTTTCCTTATCCAATCTCGACCTCGCTTTCTCAAACAAAGTCCCAGCATATTCTAGAAGTTCATCATCATCGTCATGCACCTCAGTATCAGACCCAGTATTCCCAACAACATATCTACAAATCATCCTAACGCCAAAAACCAAAGTCTCAACCCAATTAACGTCCGAATCGATATCTTGTTCATGTGCACCAGAGCTAGAAGCTTGATATGATTTGCTTACGATCTGGACGTATAGTTTGAGCGTGCGGATCGCTAATGGTGTGTCGCCGCCCAGGTGGAATAAACGGATCATGTGCCGATAGATTTTTGGGGAATTGAAGGTATATCGAGTGGCCCACCAAAGCATCTACAAAAGAGGATTGAAAGATGAGAAATGATATACAGTGGCATAACTTACTTCGATGACCCAACCGTTACGTTCACCATTACCCCCGCTACCAACTTCCCAAACAGCGACACAAAGATCAACAAAATCTTCGACTTTGATATTTCGTTCTCCCGCTTTAGGGAATTTTGTACTACTGGCTAGAATAACGCGATAGTCTTGTACCAGAAACCTCGCATCGTGTAACCAATTCGACGATGAAGAGAATGACAGTGTATGTGAGCGATATCGAAGAACGAAAGCTTGAAGAAAAATGGTGATAACAGTCGATCGATGGGCGGTCCTGAAAGATGCTGGCCAAGCGGAAGAACATATTTTATAATATCCGAACCATGTCCAAAATGATTCATTGGCATCGATAGTCGTTGTCGAAGATTCATTCCGTTGTTGGTGGACTTGGCATAGTTGTGCACTCAAAACTACGGCGCGCCATAAGAGACGTTCGACCCAACGCCACAATTCACGTGATTGGAGAAAAGGTGTAAAATCAAGTTTGCCGTTAGATGGTTGCATGGTGGTGGTGGTGGCGGTAGAGGGTTGGTTTGAGGTGGTCGAGCTTAGGATGGTGAATGAAGACGAAGTGAGTATGGTGAATAGTGGAAGAGAGGTTAGATATGCTCGAAGTGCCCGACGTGGATCGGAAGGGTATAGTTTTTCATATGACATGCCTGTTCTTCTCATATCAGTTCGCGCGAGCAAACGAAAACGAAAAACGAACCTTGAAGACAAATGCCCCTGAAACTTTCAGTCAAAGCCCAGGCTCGTCCGTCATTAATTTCAGGTAATATCGAGTGAGAAGTGACAGCAGAAGACGCATGACTTGCTACAACAGTAATCAACACAGATCGAGCTAGGGAGAAAAACGAGAACTGACCGGAGCTGGTGATCGGTGGATCTGGATTGGGGACGAGAAGCACAGGATCTGGGACTTTGGAAAGATATTCCAAAGATTCTGAAGGTTTGTCTAGAGCGTAGGCGTAATACGCAAGCGCAAAATTTGACGACTTGAATAGTACATAATAAGCCTCGCGGGGTCATGAACAGTTGAAAGAAAGCGCACATTAGATGGCTCCAGGTTTCGCAAGGCTTCATAACCAACCGACGCCGCTTCAACTTGACTCCGTGGAACCAGACATTCATCGCCCAGATCCAAGGGAGGGCGAAGGGTATTTCCATGAACATCTTCATCGTCCATACCGGTAGACAAGAGAGAGGCAAGAACTTGAGTTTGAGCCGCAACCTCGGCGATGTGGGTAAAGCCTTTGCAGTGTTTGTTGAACTTGCGGATGAGCTCTGGCCATGAGAGAGCGACGCCGTTGGGGGCCTTTGCTGGGTAGGCCGCCGTCCATTGACCCGCCGAGAGAGCAGCGCGGAGGTGAGCCCAGTAGTGGCGCTCTTTGGCAGTCGCCATCGTCAGACACAGAGTAGAGTGAGTATCTTTGCAGCTAAGAATAGATCCATGTACGATCACGTGCTTCAGGGAAGACCACTGTGTTCAAATCATTAGTGTCAACAACTCACTTGTGCTTTATATGTCCACATCACGAAGACCAGACCTCAAGAAAAAACTCGTCGTCGTCGGTGACGGTATTCCTCATCCCTCAGTGCCCCGTCAACACCGTCAACTGACCACACCCTCCTCCCCGGCTTGATCTCTTCATGACCACCCACTCATAGGCGGTTGTGGAAAGACTTGTCTTCTTATCGTCTACGCAGAAAACAGATTCCCCGAAGTCCGTATCCAACTCAAATTCACAGCCCACTTCTAATCCAATTATTAAAACTAATTTACAGGCTTATATACCCACTGTCTTCGAAAACTACGTCACCCAAGTCCACTTCGAAGGCAAACAAATCGAACTCGCGTTATGGGATACAGCAGGTCAAGAAGAATACGACCGTCTCCGTCCACTAAGTTATCCCGAAAGCGACGTCATCCTCGTCGTGTTCTCAGTAGACTTCCCAACTAGTCTAGCAAACGTCCTCGACAAGGTCCGTCCGCCTTATTTCCCTTTTCTTCAAACTCAAATCTTTTCATTCTCTTCAGTGGTACCCCGAAGTCTCCCACTTTTGCGAATCCGTACCATTAATCCTCGTCGCTACCAAGACTGACTTACGAACCGACGACTATACCCGTCGAATGCTCCATGCTCAAGGCCAGTCCACCGTCACATCCGAACAAGGCCAGGCAGTGGCCAAGGAGATTGGCGCAAAATACATCGAGTGTTCTGCAAAGACCGGCACTGGAATCAAAGACGTCTTCACCCTCGCCCTAAAAGAGAGTATGAAGGGTCGATGGGGAAGGGTCGTGAAAGAGCGCAAGTGCACCATACTCTGACACGAGTATGGGGGTCAGGCCCTGGAGTCTTACTGATCATACGATACGTTTATATTTTATTACTTTTCGACTGGCTATCCGTCGCGTCCTCACTAATTGGCAATCTTGCAATGTATATCAACGCAAACTGTTGTTGCATTATCCATCGTTCAAACCTACGTTACATGATACTTTTCCATCACCGCAAACACTTCATCCTTCTCAAAGTAATCACGCTCATCTCCTTCACATGGTATCTCATGATAACAAGACGCCGCATGCTTCCACCTGTACCTGTATCACAAATCAATAACACAACCAACTGCTTCAGGACGCACCACACGAGTTCTTTAACCTATTCTGCCTGTCAGCATCATCGCTCAATCTTAGCAAAAACAAATAAACTCACCTTGCTTTCAACGTCTTTGACGCCCTCGACTGGAACCCATTTCCTGCATTTTTGGCACTTACCGTGTAAAACTTCCAACCTCTCTTTCTTCGCCGCATTTGGGCGCGGAACAACCTGAAAGTCGGACGGAGGTGGGAACGGACGACCCGTTGCAGCCGATATACCTGTTCCGCCGTTAACCGCGTTCGCCATGTTTGAACTGGTAAACCTACCATGGGAATATTGCAGGTGGTAGCTAAATGCTCTTAGTCGTTGATTACATTAAAATAACACAGAACGACTCTGGAGTTGAAGTAAGGACCTGGATATTATATATAAAAACAAAGGCCCTCACCACTTGAATGCACTGAATTTCATCGCGAGCCAATTCTTTTTATTTTCGCCCCCACGATGAGTAGGTTCGACACAAATTGGGCAGAGACCGAGCTTTCCTGTACCCTTTCCCTTGACGAACCGGGGAGTGTAAAGATCAAAAACACTCCTAGGGTGATTGTAGGTGCCCCCTGGGTCACGCAGATTAAAGAGTACCAGCGGAGAACTTCCAAAGCGATCAACTTGCGTTATCCGGATCATATAGAAGCAACTTACCTGAACTCCGGGGGTTGAAAGTACGAGCTGATTGGGTATCGCCGGTAAAAGAGAGGAAATTTCGGGGAAATAATGATGGTCTGGGGAAATGAACGAGTAGAATAAATTAGAGCAGAACCAGTAGCCATAGCGGATGGAGGCGGCGAGGCAGCAACGACATCAGAGACGACAGATTTTCTACGGATAGAAGTATCGCGCGAGAGACGGGCCCTTTTGGAAGGCGCAGAATATGGCGTCGACATCTCTTCACTAAGTCTACGTTTTTGGGACACTAAACGAGTGGTACGCCGGGTAGGTAGAATCGGAATGCGGAGAGTCAGAGTTACAGGTGGTGTCAGCGGAGTCAAAGGCGTTAACGGGGAAAGAAGAGAGGCCGAGCAAGCTTGCTCGGGAGTCACAGGCGGGCTTCCGTCTGGAAGGCTGGTACGAACATCCCCGGAGCGCAGGGGAAGGCCATCTTCGAGATGCTCGGGATACGCAAGTGTTTCAACAGAGAGAGGCTCCTTTGGTGAGGACGGCACGGGATAGGCAAGCTCTTCGAGGACAGAGGATCTTTTGGAGGAAGGCGGGGCAGGATAGTCAGATTCATTAACGAAAGAGTCTCTAATGGAAGTCGAGGCGTAATAGGCGGCCTCAAAAGAAAGCGAAGATAGGGTCTGAGGCGAAATTTTGCAAGGCGACTGGAGGGCTATTGTATTGCTGCGAGGAGGAGACAAGACAACCGGAGAAGCGGGGGTAACGACATGAAGCCTCCGAAGAAAGGAATTTTCCCTCGACATTACTTGATAAATTGTGCTTTGAGGGTTCTCTTCGTCATCGTCTTCACCCTCGGCATCGGCATCCGAAACGCCGTCGTCCGAAGAAAAGCCATTATCATCGTCGGATTCGGACTCCCCATCACTAGATGGATCTGGTACAGGAACAGGATAACGCAGTTCTAATGCAGGAGATACTGAAACGTCCCTTGGTGAAGGCGCTACCACATCAAGGGAAGAAGAAGCCCGGACAACTGGAGAGACTTCCTGGAGAGGCTGAAGCCAACCCGGAGAAACGGAGACCACAAATTGTCTCTCGAAAGGCGTACTCTGTAGAAAGTAGTCTGCGTCAGATTCCAGGAGCACTGGGGTACGAGAAAGATCCTGAGCAACAAGCGAGCGTGGTGAGGGTGTGTCCAAAAAGGTCCGGGGCGAGTCAGAACAAGGCAGGAGATGCGTCCGCTGGTATTTTTGGGGGACTGGAGAGACGGAAAGATAATTCCAGGGCGTGAGTATGCGAGTCAGGTCTGCGGGGAAGGGATCCTGGTCAGCGAGGCGGGTGTGGTAGTAGACAGACATGGGAGGCCGATAACAAAATAGGAGCCTAATTCCGTCATAAATTGTCCCTGACTTTGGCCCTATTTGGCCCCGGCAAACGCCGAACATCCATCGTGTCGTCGTCGCCAGCACCGCTGCTCGCCAATGTTTTCTCTTTTTTCTCTTCTCCTCAGCGCATGGCTCGCCGCCACCGCCCATGCTTCAGCCCTGACGACACCTATTGCTGCAAACGAAAAGCTATGCTTCTATGCAGACGTTGACAAGGCTGGCGAAAAGATTGGCGTAAGAATTCCTACCCACACTTGGTGTAAATTTACTCAATCGTCAATCTAGTTTTATTTTGCTGTGCGTACTATTGTGGGACGGTCATGCGTCAGGGCAAACAACTTTCTGTATAGGTGCAATCTGGTGGCTCGTTTGACATAGACTATGAAGTCAAAGACCCCAATGACAAGATCCTTCTTGACGGTCAGCGCGAGCGCCAGGGCGACTTTATCCTCACCGCAAATACTGTCGGCGAATACACCTTCTGCTTTGAGAATGACATGTCGACCCTCACCGAAAAGCTTGTTGACTTCGACATCATGGTTGAGAGCGAACCACGACGCGAGGCTCCCGCAAAGGCTGGCCAAATCTCGGAACACACAAGTGCCTTGGAAGAGAGTATATTTAGGTTAAATGGGATGCTGCAAAGCATCAAACGTCTACAAAAACAGTCAGCCCCACCCACTTGGTTCTGACCTCGAGCTGATCCGTTTCTAGCTTCCACACGTCAGAAAACCGCGGTTTCTCGATCGTCAAGTCGACACAGGGGTGAGTTTTTTCATATAGACTACTATCCCGACATTGTTTTCATCGTCCACCTTAGCCGCTTGTTTTGGTACGCAACATTTGAAAGTTTGGCTGTCGTAGGCATGGCCGTGTAAGCACCCCGTCTTCATCCTGCTACCAAAATCCCGAAGCTGAAGCGACGTCATGCAGTTGTCAAGTCTATGTTTTACAAACGTTCTTTACAAAGACGGGGCGGAGATACAAGGTGTAGCCGATACCTACCTCCTTTCATACTTCGACTTCTTGTATTTCTATCCACCCCCTTAATCATGGCGCGCGTTTCCATCTTATTGTCCGGCTATGCACCGTGTTTTATAAGACTTGTAGGCCGACTGCTCTTCACGAAAAGGACGACACCAATAAGGCCTGGATTCTTGATATGCGTCCCTTTCATAGGGTCATGCATGCCGTCGCGATCAGTACAATTCTACAACTTAATTGTGTGGACAATTCCTGCAGACACGTGGAAAGCGAGCTCACAATCCAAACGTGGCTCACTCTCGTTTCAGTACTTACATTTAAGCTGCCCGAATTTAACCTGAATTCCAACGATGGAGAGGTGTACAGTATCACCTAATTACGATTTTGATCCGTTCATTTGCCCCGAAACCGAGCATGAGGCCGAGGCTACAAGCGAAAAGGTCGCCATCGTCAGTTCCGATAGTCTAATTGTCCGCAGCCTCGAAGCCACTGTTCGGTCTCTGCTGACAATCTGCCGAGAGGTTCGTAATCTTTTACTTGCTACCCCCTCGTTTCTATTTACGAACCACTCAGCGTCATCTTTGTAGCATTTCCTTGGCATTTCCAGACGCAGACCAGTAAAAGGCTAAGCCAAACTTAGCACCCCATTCCGATCTCCGACGACGATCACTTACGAAGCGAAGAGGGGCACTGCGAGGACAAAAGGCAACCTTGACGGCACCAGACCTGTGCCCCTCCCCCTGGCCTCTACCTTCTTTTCCTATACATCTTCACCACCGCCTAATCCACTTCTATGTCCCGTCCATCCTGGGAGACGTTTTCACTCATCCGTTCTGGCTCTGTGAGCTCCCACAACACGACGGCGACGACAGGTTCAACTGCTGTTGCTGTTTCTTCGTCATTGAACTCCCTTTCAAATCCTTTAACTAGCGAAGACGCACGCCTCCTCGATCCGTCCTACCTCTCCTCCATCCCTCTGTCTTCTCAATATAGATGCAACAGCGGGGATTCGACGTTCACTCACATTGTGCCCTACGTCGATCCTCAGGGCACACTCCATGATCCCGACTATCGTCCGTTTCCGCTCATCAAAAACACCAAAAAATCCACCCAAAGTCCGTTTGCTATTCGCAAACCCTTCTGGGAATCTGAAGCAGATGACGTAGGAACCGAGTTTGGTGATTCTTACGGGGATGATGAAGGCTATGACACAGATGATAGTCTGCCAAGCACGCCAACATCAGCCGCACCCTTCATCTATTACTTCTTTGAAACACATCCACTGGAACCTCCGTCGCGTGCCGGATCCCCCTCCCCTCACTCATTTGGTGAAGATAGGAAGAACGGTTGTAGTGAAATAGGTAAAAAGAACAAGAGAAACCAGAGTCGCGGAGATTGTCGGACACAGTTTATGTGCACGAAGTTCTCAACCGGAGTTACGAGTCGTAATGTAGATTATACGCCTTCTCCGAATGTATCCACAACCTCGCTACCCTCGGTTGCACAGTATGCGGATACTGTCTCGGCTAGCCCTCAAGCGATGGATGACGTAGGTGTGGCCAGTATGACCAAAGTGAAGAGAGGCTGGAGCGTTCGTCTGTGGAGAAAGGGAGGAGAGTAGGATTGAAGTTGAGTAACTCACCTCCCTAATAACACTATAGATCGTCTATCTATTTAGTATAATTCTTAATCCGTTCATACTTTCTTTGTCGTATAATCAACCTTGCTTAATATTTGTGTCCAATATACTACTTGAAGTCTATGTTTGATGGTGGAAAGTGATAATGCGACGGTGCTATCTCTTGAAACATAAGAGCGAGTCTCATCAAGATAGATAAAGTGATACAAGGAGGACTCCGCGTTTGAAGATCTTCGCTCCGCTTCGACTCAAGCCAAGAATACCTCGTTTTTTCGTTTTTGCAGCGAATAATAGATTCCTCCGGGTTGACAGGACACTAATTTTGGTTGCCGGTTGCTTTACCAATTTGAAGTCATAGTAGGGCTCTTGGTTTTCAGCAACCATAGAATACCAACCAACTTGAACCGCATCAGTTGAATCTTAATTTAACTACGTGGAATGAGTGCTCCGGGCCGTTCACTCCGCCCACATTGGTGCTCTTCCCATGCCTCCTCTACCTACTAGAGTTCTGTGTCCAGCATGTCCACAGAAACTATCCTGATCACTGGCTCTGCAGGCTTTCTGGGTAGCCTAGTAAGCATATCTGGCGCTTCAGACGTCTTCCAGGCACTGATCGTGGTCTGATACTTAGTTGGGCCAAAAGCTAGTCGAGAATGCCAGCCACCCCATTCGCCTCCTCTTGACCGACGTCGCTGAACCTAATGCTCCTCCGAACTCCCAGGCAAAGACTTTCAAAGTGGACTTAACAGATCCTGGTCAAATTCGCCAATTGTTTGAGACTGCCTTCGGCGTTCCGGACACGATATACTGCATGCATGGTATTATGTCCCGTGGCGCTGAAGATAACTTTGATCTTGGTCTCAAGGTCTCTAATCCCACTTACGCTTAATTCGCCTTCCTTCTCTCATTCCTGCCTCTCAGATCAACGTCGACTCTGTGGTGTCCCTCCTCCAGGCCGCACGAGAATATGGGACTCGGGCGAGTAAAGTGATCAAGTTCGTTTTCACTTCCTCACTCGCAGTCTATGGTGGCCCACTGGTTCGTCAATAAAGTATCATCTAACTTTGTAGTTCCGCAACTTATTCTGTAACATAGCCCAAAATTGTGACACCGTCTACCATAGCCATTCCACAGAGTGCATATGGCATGGAAAAGCTCACATGTGAGCTCTATATCAATGAATTCACCCGTCGAGGTTTTGTCGACGGCCGTATTTGTCGACTCCCGACGATTGTTGTGCGCCCAGGTCCGCCGGCCGCGGCAACTTCATCCTTCCTCTCAGGTAAGTTCTTCACTACACCTCTAACTGACTTCCATAATCAGCTTCTTCTTAGCCATTATCCGGGAACCATTAAGTGGTCAACGAGCTACATGTCCCATTGGCAACTCGAGAGATTCTCCGGAGTTGAATCTCGCTGTGTGGCTAGCCTCACCAGCAACGACCATTCAGAATCTTGTTCTAATCCGAACGATTCCAGCCCATAAATTCCTTCCTCACACACGTGTTGTCTGTTTGCCGGGTTTCACTGTAACGATTCGAGACATGCTTGATGCATTGGAAAGGATTGCAGGATCTCAAACCCTGGAATTGATTGACTTTAAAGATGATGAAACGAACAGACGTATTGTGTTATCCTGGCCCGCCACATTTGATAGCGAGTATGCCATGGGACTAGGACTCAAACTTGATTTGGATGGGATGGATCGCGTTATCTTGGATTTTATGGCCATGACCAAAAAGCAATGAGACACAGTGACAGTGACGCTTTTGAAGTACCAGGTGAGTGTTATAGCTAAACGGTAATTCTAACAAGCATTAACTCAAAATATCTGTAGGGGCACTTTGCTCCGTGCAATTATCGAGTAGTTGCTAGGCCATGTTCTGTAGGAGCTTATACATCTTTTATTATTCAATCACCTATCTTCTCCAGAACAACGCAGTTGCGTATGCATCGCTTACTGCCTAATAGCGATAATGCGACGCCATTCCAAGAGAGACGGAAAGAATCGAAAAGCCAAGAGTCTGGTAGCTTGTTTACCATAGAATTTGCGGGAATGTCGCATCGTTCTAGAAGACTCATCATACCCGCTGGGCAGCGGTTTTACACCCCCGTGCCCCACTGTGCTTTGTTGGGCAACTCGGTCATTGTGTTAGCTTTATTTTACATTTCTTGACCTAAGAAAGGATGACTACCGTAAGAGCCTGTATTATATCTTATCATCCGGTCATCCTCTAACATCTTTGCATAAAGTTCGTAACTCGCAAATGTCGACAGAGGGCGCAGCCTCTTCCGTCTACTATTACTTTTCTCCTCTGGACCACGTTTACGTTTTTGAGTAGTTTCTTTATTGATGCCCCCCCCCCCTCTTCTTCTGTTTCATTGACTGAACCATCATAGGTGTTGTGAATGCTTCAACACTCGTATGAGTATTCATCAGTTGAACTTGTTATTTCCTTTTCGATCTATTTCTCCTATTCTAATTTTATCGCTCTTAACATTCTTTCGACCGTTCCGCTCTACATTGCTTATAACTATACAGTTCTGCCTATAACTTATACAGTTTTACGTCGGCACAGGTGGCCGGATTACTTATAGCTAGAACTTTATATTTTGTACCTCAGTGATCAACACACGACGTTGTCACTGAGGTGAGCTGTCTTTACTTTCCTGATTCACTCGTACTTACTAGTATATAGTCTACTTCACTTTAGGTAAATATATATAGTGATCAACACACGACGTTGTCACTGAGTCTACTTCACTTTAGGTTATGGGCCCCGAGCTCTTTTGAATTTATTCACATACAGACCTCTACTTGATTTAACACACTGTGATGTCTAACAACACCGGTGGTAGCGCTCCTCCTATTTTCGCTGATACGGCGAAATTTAATGGCACCAACTGGGTGTCATGGAGCGGAATGATTCGTATCGCTGCGGAGCTGCGAGGCGTGTCTGGGTACCTCGATGGTACGGTCATTAATCCAGCCACTGTTAACTCTGCACAAACCATCCCTGTTATCACGACAACACCATCCCCTACTACGACTACAGCTACCACTACTTCCACACCTTCTGAGACCCCATGGGAATCCACCACCCCACGCACTGCCGAATGGAAAGTCCGCAATGCCTGGACTATGGGTCTCCTCATTTACAACACAACCGACCCTATCGGCCTTGGTATCTCTATCGGAGGAACAGCAGCCGATGCTTGGAAGTCGTACCTCGACACCTATGAGGTCGCATCCGAGATTGCTACCCTTAACGCCGAAATGGAGTTGAGAAATATGGTATACACAGACGGGCAGGATTTCACTGAATTCATATCACGCCTCAGAACTAAGTGGTCAAACGCAAATGCTCTTGGGGCGAAAATTGACGATAAAGCATTCCGAACAATTATCTTGAACTCCTTGCCCCGCTCCTGGGATTCCATTGTTGCTACTCTGTACACCACCAAAACGTCGCGGGAGGCTATAAGCCAACTTCTAACCCATTGGGCCAGAGTCAGCCGTGATCGAGTCACTACGTCGCAGACTACTTCAGCTCTCCAAACTACTACCACACAGTCGAACAATCGCAACCGTCAACGAAGCCAAAACAGTCAATTAACTTGCACCAATCCCAATTGTGGTCGTAGGGGACATACCATCGAGTTTTGTTACTGGCCAGGTGGTGGAAAGGCCGGGCAGTTTCCGCCTGGTTTTGGACGACGTGGGGGAGCAGGAGGTAGTGCCAGCAACACTGCTACCGGAGGATATCAACCTTCTGCAAACAACGCCACTACCAACACCACGGAGAAGACGGAAAGCAACGAACCGAAGGTCTTCGCTCTCGCTGCGATCACGGACACAATCGACGATACGCCAAAGGTACCATCTACCCTCCCAGTACTTTCCAACAATCCTGACGGCTCTTTGATTTCAACCCCTAGTGTCTCTGAGAGACCATATGCTGAGATCTGCGTAACGGGGAAGGATCAGAGAGTTAGTGTTAGTACCACATTGAATACAACTACTTCCACTCTACCTTACGACGTGATTACTCTGCTCGATTCCGGGGCGAGCGACCATTGCTTCGTTAATAAATCACTCTTCGCTACATATGTTCCGATGATCCCACCTCGACAAGGAAACTCCGCAGGCAAAGGTTCTACTTTTCTGATAGAGGGTGCGGGTGAAGTTGGCTTCTTCACTTCTCTTGACGGGGCGCCAACGAAGATAATTTTGTTTGATGCGCTCCATACCCCGCAACTGAGGTCAAACCTGATCTCGGTCTCCAAGCTTGTATCACGGGGATCATCCGTTAGTTTTGAGGGGAATACAGCAGTTGTTCGTACCCGTAGCGGCGCAGTTGCATTGGTAGCCATGAAAGAGAATGGTCTATATGTTGTACCGCCGGTTGACGTCCATGCGAATGCCGTGCAATCGAAAAGGAAAGCTGTATCTTTGGGAACTTGGCACCGTCGTCTCGGCCACGCCAGCGTGGAAGTCATCAAAAGGATGTTACGCGAAAACCTCGTAGATGGCTTGAGTGTTACAGGACCTATGGAGTTGGAAGGGCTCTGTGAAGACTGTATCTTCGGCAAACATACCTCACATCCATACAATAATTCCACATCGCAGGAGAAATCCCCGCTCGAACGTGTTTACATCGACATATGGGGTCCTTCCCCGGTTCAATCTGCTGGGGGAGCAAAGTACTTCATGTTAATCATTGACGGCGCCACATCCTATAGAAAATTGCATTTTCTTACTTCTAAGTCAGCGGATTCAACGTTAACGGCCTTCAAGGAGTTTCATAGAGAAGCGGAGAGACAGACTGGTGAAACATTGAAGGAAGTTCGTTTAGACATGGGACGCGAATGGTACAATGAACTTTGGAGCGCATACGTAAAAGAGCACGGCATTGTCTTGAACTTTGCCACGCCTTACGCCCACCAGCAAAATGGCAAGGCAGAGCGCTCTATGCGTACCCTGCTGGATATGGCGCGTACTCTGCTAGCGGACTCCGGTCTTCCACAGAAATACTGGGCAGATGCTGTCCAAACCGCCGCCTATGTACGAAACCTCACTCCTACATCTGGTGACCCTACCAATATCCCCGCTCAACGCTGGACTAGCCAACGACAAGACATATCACACCTCCGTCCTTTTGGGTCTACTGCCTACGCACACATACCTGTCGAAGTACACTCCTCAAAATTGTCTCCTCGCTCAGTGAAGCTCACTCTGCTTGGGTATTATGGTCACACCGCCTACAAGCTGATGGATCGTACCACCGGCGCCGTTTATAAATCGAGGGATGTGATTTTCGAGGAGGCTCGTCCCCATCTTTCCACTGATACCATCACAACCTTCTCTGGGGACGACTCTCGTAGCTCAAATCGCCAGGAAATCGCACCACGTCCTTTGCCAATTAATACGCTCCATGGTGTGGACAACAGTACTACTACGATAACGCCATTGGCTGTACCGGCACCGACACAAGGTGGTACAGCCTCCGCTACGGGAGACGAGGCCTTAGATGTTACGGAGGGTGTTAAAGAGCCGCCTTTGGTATTGAGGAGAAGCCAGAGGGAATCAAAACCGTCACAACGTATGAAAGAGAGTCTGGAATACCTACGACGTCCAGAGGCGCATGCAACAGAATCTATTACGGAGGATTCTCGTGTGCCGAAGAACCATCATGAGGCGATGAGGAGACCGGATTTATGGCTTGAACCAATGATGAAGGAGCTGAATGTGATGACAGAGAAGCAGGTATTCAGGCTTGTTCCTCGCCCAACTGGAAGAAATGTTGTCAAATCGAGATGGGTATTCGCAAACAAGTATGATGAGGCGGGTACAGTGGTGAGCCGAAAGGCACGGCTGGTAGCAAAAGGATTCACACAAGTCATCGGCGAGGACTATGACGAAACTTACGCCTCGGTTGCACGCCTGGAGTCAGTACGGATGGTATGTGCCATCGCTGCCTCACGTGGTCTTCGACTGTGGCAGGTCGACTTCGTCTCCGCTTTCCTCAACAGCGAGAACTCTTTTGAAGTGTACATGGAACAACCTCCTGGTTTTGAGGAGGGGGGAGACCATGTATGGTTGCTCCTCAAAACGCTGTACGGGACGATGCAAGGCGCCCATGACTGGGCACAGACTCTCGATCGCACCTACGCGGGTCATGGGTACTACATATCGAAAGCTGACCCCCAAGTGCGATCAAAGGTGGAAGGTGATGAATTTACACTTACGTCAACCTGGACAGACGATGTCCTCGGCGCCTCGTCGACAACAGATGGTGAAGCAAAGGCTAAGGATGAGTTGGGAAGAAGCTATGAAATCAAGGATCTGGGGGAGGCGAAGTTTATTCTTGGGATGAGAATCGAGAGGGGAAGGAACGGCAATGTCAGACTATCACAACGAGCTTACTGCGAGCGCATCATCGAACGTTTCAAACAATTGGACTTGAAACCACGTTCTACTCCACTTCCAGTTGGAGTAACTTTATCCATTGAAGGCTCGCCGGACTCCGACGAAGAGAAGGCTGACATGAAGAACGTACCCTATCGTGAAGTCCTCAGCTCCCTTATGTGGCTTCAGGTCGCAACTCGCCCCGATTTATCCTACGCTGTGAACATTCTCTCTCGTTTTGCGAATAACCCAGGACGCAGCCACTGGGACGCTATGAAGCACACTCTGGGATACATTAAAGGAACTATGGACTATGGAATCACTTACTACCGTGACGCAACTATCAAACCTTTGGGCTACGTGGATTCAGATTTTGCTGGTGACATCGACTCTCGACGTTCTACGGAGGGACATGTTTTCTTTGTAGCAGGTGGACCTATATCATGGGCCAGCAGACGACAGGATACCGTGGCTCTGTCCACTGTAGAGGCGGAGTATATGGCTTTTAGCCGCGCCGTTCAGCAGGCAATCTGGCTTGCGAACTTCCTGAAAGAAGTGGGTTTGCCACAGGATGCACCTACGGTGATACACGCTGACAATGATGGGTCTATTGCCAATACGCGAACCTACAAGAACCATCGGAGGACGAAACACATTGATATCAGATACCATTTCATAAAAGAGAGAACTGCAAACGGAGATGTTGTTTTCGAGTATGTTCCTTCCGCAGACAATTTAGCCGACATCTTCACAAAACCCCTCTCGCGTGATGTGGTCTTGCGACTTTGTGGAGACATGGGTTTACGGAGTGTCGAACCAGGGGGAGTGTTGTGAATGCTTCAACACTCGTATGAGTATTCATCAGTTGAACTTGTTATTTCCTTTTCGATCTATTTCTCCTATTCTAATTTTATCGCTCTTAACATTCTTTCGACCGTTCCGCTCTACATTGCTTATAACTATACAGTTCTGCCTATAACTTATACAGTTTTACGTCGGCACAGGTGGCCGGATTACTTATAGCTAGAACTTTATATTTTGTACCTCAGTGATCAACACACGACGTTGTCACTGAGGTGAGCTGTCTTTACTTTCCTGATTCACTCGTACTTACTAGTATATAGTCTACTTCACTTTAGGTAAATATATATAGTGATCAACACACGACGTTGTCACTGAGTCTACTTCACTTTAATAGGCGATTAGACTATCCGGCATTTCTAGAGGAACGAGACCTTCGTTGTCGGAATCTTCAACTAAGGAAAGGCTGCCTTCATCGTGATCTTCCTCGGCTTGAGCATCTCTGTCCTCTGAGCTTTCCTCGTCGGCGTTCATCGATCATCATTTACCAAGTTACCATCTTCGTCATTTGCCATGGTGGCAGAAAGTCCAGACGGAGCATCGCCATCCTCATTGACGTTGTTATAAGCATCGGAAACCAAATCCTCATCTTCGCCGGCTTCGGGAATCGTCTTCATTGCCTGGTTGAACGAGGTTAATATACCAATAGAGGTAAAAGGGCGGTTGACATGACGAACGTTCCAAATTTCCTCTTCTTCAATCTCGCTATCCTCCTCATTCTTCTCTCTAACTTCAACTTACTCACCTTCTTTACCGTCTTTCTCCTCTCCTTTACGCTCACTCACTTCACCGTCATCTTCCTCATCCTCCTCACCTCTCTCCTCATCCTCGATCCAAGAAATGCGAGACGCTATTTCGGGATAAATCGGCACTGACTGTTATGGTTATGTTGTTAAGAGTTTGGCGAGTGAGAAGCAATATCATAGGGTGATAGTGGCATAGTAACGGGGTCTACGACTGGACGGATAAAAATGGCGAAATGAGATGATTCTTGGAAGTATACATACAAGTTCCCGTTGCGTATTTTTTTGTCCGCGCTTTGGACTGAGAGGCTGGATGGATCGGGGGAGGAAAGGCCAATAGATTTTCGATGTTTGGCCTCGGGTGCGAATGATTTGGGGAAGAGGGATATGATTTCACAAACAATGATTATTTTCATAAACCTATGAGCTTGTAGCGGTTGAAGGAGATGGGTCGCGAACATAGTAACTTCAAGCTGTTTCCTGCAGAAATTCGAGCATTTAGGGGTATCCTTTCAGTAGAGCAAAGATGTTGGATATGGCTCGTGTCCGGACGTAAGCTAGCAGACCTAGCGAACAGAGAAAAGAAATTTAGCCAGTCTTCGGGGTACCACACAATAAGGTATTCACCAGACGCTCGTGAATGCGGCAATAGCTGGTACCGGAGATACCTAAAGGACTTTTGGAGGTTGAGGTCATAAGAGTTTTAATACCCGTAAATACTTGAGTTTGCGCTCCACTACCACCCACTGGCAATCGACAATACACCTCGGGGATCCTAGACTTTCATCTCGGTCATTTCTGGTCATGTTTTTTCAAAGTGTCCAGAACGCTTGTATTGCGCAAAGAGCTGCCTTGTACGGGTAGCGCCAACTGGGCACTGAGAGTGTTTTCAAGGTGCATGCTCCCCTGGGACCTTGTGAAAGATTTGGTGAAAATGTGCTTCTGTCACGGTGACTACGTACACGTTTCCAACCTTGACCATCTTAACGACTTTCAACCTTTCTGTGCTAGTGCCAGTTTCAAGCCTTGACTTCTCATTTTACCAAACCCTCAACATGGCCCTCAATCACTTCGTCATGACCGACAATCTTGCGACGTCTGTGTGTCCCTATTGCCTTCAAACAAAACCTACCGCGACATCCGCTACATCATCATCACCTGGAGATGCAATGGAGGATGTCCTCGACGCCGAGATCGAACGCACAGAAAAGCTCATATCACGTCTACTCCGCGAAAGGACGAGACTGTATAGGAAAAGGAATGAAACACGATCTCCCATATATTCGCTACCTCCCGAAATCCTCATATTGATCTTCAAGTTCGCATGTCAGCCTCTCGATTTTCTGGAGACGTACGGTTTGAATGTACTCCATCCTCCCGCGTCTCCCGACATCATCTGCGATTTGACTGAAGTCTCAGTTCGTTGGCATAACATCGTTTCGTCAACGCCATCTCTCTGGGCTTCATTTGTCGCAGATGACCGTGACATAAACGCCATGAAAACGGTTATATCCCGTTCTGGAAATCTTCCCGTCGCCGTTAGCCTCAACTTTCCCTTTCAGATGGGGTCGACGTCGCACAGGTCTCATACGGCCATTATTGCACCAGTTCTGCAAGAACACGCTTCTCGGATTCACATGCTTCATGTGTATAACGCTGAAACGACCTGGATGAAAGAATATATCCCTAGCTTCGTTAATCTGGAGCATCTACGTCTTGATCAGACGTATGATTCATATGAAGAGGGTTCAATCTTCATTGGCGATACCTGCACTCATCTTTTCCTGAGCTTTCTTCCGTGCCACATTTCCCTGCATTGGTCAAAGCTCGAGATTTTGCATCTTGTCTGTATTCCCATTAATATCTGTCTGGGGATGCTTGAGAAATGCACTAATTTGATAGAGTTCAGACTCAGGGCTCCCTTTAGCATTGAACACCTCGAGGATGGAGTGTCGCTTCCTAGTGCTCCTTTTGTCTTACCCCGCTTGAAGCATTTTGAGTGGGTGACAGGCCCTGACTACCAATTGGAGTGTGCAATGCTAGAATATATCCGCATGCCTGCTCTGCGGACGCTTGTTTGGGCTGAAGAAGACATTGATGTGCCACCGTCAGACTCTAATTCGATTTTCTCCGACCACCTCCCTTCGACGTTGTCTGTGGTGCAACTACAAGGCATCATAGTCGATTCAGACACTTCAATATTCCCCTACTTTTCGAAACTCTCTAGCATTGAGGGCCTCATTTTCAGCGATTGCGGCGCCGCCTTCATGGATGGCGTTTTTAGTGCCCTCGGATCTGAGATGTGCTGGGTTGGAAATGATGAAATGCCAATTTTGCCAAATCTTAAATCAATTCGCATTGGTTATATAAATGGTGGTCTCGACCAGGCAAACATGTTACAAATATTCCGACGCACCTGTTCACAGCCGGCGTCAGAGTCGCTCTTGGGGAGGTCACTCCGACTAGAGTTCGCAAACCATACGGTGGATTGGACTCCTGAGTTTAAAGAAGAACTTATAAGGATGGTTGAGCATGGGTATCAAGTGGATCTATGGGAGGGTTCGAAACCAGTAGACTGGTTGCCTAGGTAAATGAATTCCCCCAAGTTTCGAGCCCTCACTTCATTGCTTATTCTTAAATCAATCTTATAGAGCAGTGGAGCTACCGCAAAACGCAGGTTGTTAGGTTCAAATTGAGAGAGTACTGGTAAGTTACATGCCGGAGTACAATAGTGTGTATCTACCATCAAATTCTAACCGAGTTTCATTAGGCAAATTGCGGTTCTGGCACCGGAGACCAAAGGATTCATATAGGGTTAACATGTCTCCTGCTAGACTTGCACTCAGGCGTGGCCTGTCGCGGCCTGTCTGACGGATCACGACAGGCTTATATGTCTTCCAGCTTCTGTGTCTCTGGTGTAGTTAGAATAGTTATGTATCGAGTGCGAGCGATAAGTGCTATCAATGAGAGCCAGAATACCTGTGACGAAACCAGTGAACAGGACATCATACTATGGTAGCCGCAAGCAGGTCACTATATGGAGTACTGATAGTATCATTACAATACGTTCAGTACTGTATGTAAGATGGGCCTTGAGCTTGAACTGCAACGTGATGCAAAGTGGTATGGTGTCCTTGAACTCTACCCTTATGGTCTACAGGCTCCTCGGGATACTACACAGGTATGACGGGTGGCCCAGCATTAGTCGGGGGAGGATGACTCTGATGATGGAACGTATTGTCAAGCGGGAGATTCGCCTTGGGAAAGCAACTTGTAGATAATGGTAGCTGCAAGAAACACCGAATATGATTAATGTGTGGTTGTTTTAAAGCACTTTCAAAGGCCCGTACCCAACAGTCCTTTCCTCATCTCAAAAAGAGGCGTTTAGAACGCAACGGCCGTGCAGCTCCAACTCTCCCAGTCTCTTGTTGATACAAACGATATGCTTCTCGCAGATGATCAGGAGCCAAAGGGCCCGTCTCACCACGCCTGACTTGTACGGCGCGAGCTGTATGTGTCCTATTTCAGTGTATAATGTCTGAAGGCGCGAAACAAACGCACCCTTCTCCACCATCTCTCCTACAAAAACCTTGGAGAAACCAGCAATGATCTGGGCGACAGGCTGGGAGACCTGCTGGCCCAAGCTCTGTTGTATCACCTATGGAAAAGGCGGTTATACAACGCGATATATTAGTAAATGTTCCACCTTTACCTTCCTGACGGCCTGTTTCGGCAATGCATGCCTCCGATACGCTTCAAAACGCTCGTACTGCTCCGGAGTGAAATTGTCCATGAGGATCCTAACCAATGATATAGCAGTATATGGATGACGGAAGGAAAGGACGCACTTTAAGTTATCTTTAGATTGCGTATTCCAGCTCTGTTGAGCAGAATAGTCATCATCTGCCATGGCGGGCAACAGCTCGTCATCAGCATCAGCATCTTCTTCCATCCCTGTCGGTCTTACTCCAATCGATGGTGGAGGCATAGATCCGACAGTGCCTGGAGCTAATGCATGACTGTCTACCCCAACGGCCGGAGTGGCAGGAGCGTCGGTTTGTTCCCCTCCAGCGACTTGTGATGGTGCACGCCTGGATATCCCTCCTTGGAGAATACTGCCTTCTGCTTCATCCCCAGCACTTGCGGCCCAATGAACTTGCTGGAACTGGGGGGAAGATGCAGAGAACACCGGACTAGCTGTAGAACTGCCTGGTGCTGGACTGCCCACCCGTGGCGAGTTGCTTCCGAGTAAATTCTTTGGCTTCCTGCCTCGCTTTGCGCCAGTACCAGAACCTCGTGGTCGGCCCCGGCCCACGGATGTCGGTGTCTGGGGCACCACAGGAGACTGCCCCGATGAATTTGCGAAAGTAAGGGGCGTTGAGAAATTAGAGAGAGGAGAAGTCATGGCACAGAACGAGTCAAGCACAGTCGTAGTCTATATTCCAATTTCCCACGGGTCTATCTAGGTATCTAGTTAAATCACAGGTAAATCACAGGCAAATCACCAGCACCAAGGGGCAATGAATGGACGGGTCGCGAACTGAATCATCGACCAGACCTTTTTATACTGCCCTCATCCTCACTGGCATGTTCGAGAAGCCCGCTTTCAAGAGAATCGTCATCCATGGCCCTTAAGGTAATGGTCGATTTATCACTCTCTGGAGTTGAGCTCGCTTCCTTTGTGAGCTTGATATTTAGAGCATAAGCGGTAAGCCAAAATCTTCAGGATTGGTTACTTACCGCAACATACATGGCGCAAGTGATGATCGTGAGTGTCCCAACAACGGAAAGCACTGATGGAACTACATGGAAAAATATTCGCTCTAGTATCGTAGCGAACACAATCTGCCCAAAAAGCATTGAGACAATTAGGAATATAAAAATACGTTCAGCTTGCCTGTGTATAGATTGCAAGTGACCCCCGGCTCGCAGTTTCACGAGCTAACCCCATAGTCAAAAGAATCTTCGTCCAAGAATTCAGTATCCGTTTTCAAGGTCAATATTTCCCCTTACCTGCGCTGCGAACCCAAACAGTCCAATCATTACCAGCATAGCAAGCCAAACAAGTCTATTCGGCACAATAAATTGTGATTTTGTCACAAGCATCCTGGGGAAACGATAAGCGGTTAAGACATTCCAAGGGACATGATATTGAATCTCGCACTCTTACCCAATGGCTGCCACAACAACGCAATACGTAGAAAATGAAACTAGCGAGTGAAGAGGATGTGCACGTTTACCAATAGCTCGCAAACTGGTGTCTATAAATATATCAGTAGAGTAGGATGCGTTAGTAGAAAGCACGCACAAGCCCCAGTTGATCCCAATACACCAAGCATTGCTACCCTATAAGCGTATAATGATATAATGCCAGCGTATTTGGAAGAGACAAAACATACCCCACGGCTATTAATCGCTGATTAGGCGTCACGGAATCGGCGGTTGTCTCTCCAATCTGGGAGGCCTCTGTGATATTATCATTGCTTCCGCCGAAAAGGAATGGGGGCCGGGCAATAAGAAGAACACCAACAAGACTCAGAACTTGGGACCAATCAATCAAATGGCATGGAAGCACCAAAAATAATTACTCACTTCCGGCGAAAGCCTCCCTCCGTGCAAATTTCTCGCCTAGACACAGAGCGCCTGCCGCTGCCGTACACAAAGGAGCTAGGAAAGTGAGCACTGTTGCATCGGAGAGGGAGAGATATTGCAGTGAATAGTAGATGCCAATCAAGCCAAAAAAGCTGGTAAGGTATGAATGAACGCCAATAACTCCTAAAAATATAACATACCCTGTAAATCCACGAAACACTAGTAGCAAGCGGACACCTTTGGGACCCAGGAAGGGATCCGGTACACCGGTCGATAGCCTAACCCGTTATGTAAGATATGATGCAAAGTAATGCCCAGGAACAGCTGACTCACATATAGGTTATCGAGCATATCAGAGTGATGACCTAAGTTTTAAACTTTGAATACAAGAGAGAATGGGACGAAGACGAGGACACAACGCACCATCCGCACGACTATGAGCTTCATTTATTTACAACGGTTAACACAGGCACAAGATCTACTCGATGATTATGACTGACCTCAAGTGCCGACACAGGTGGATCTATCCCGTTCAACTTTTTGACCGCCACATTCATCAAGGAGAAAAACATCTGAGAGGCTACGACAAGCAATAATCCAACATTTCGTTGGTAGACACTCTTCAACGATGCAAATACATCGTGCACACGAGTCCATTTTCCTCCGCGCACAGAACTGGGACTTGAGGAAGGTATGTCTGGGACTGGCTTGCCTTGAGTTGGTTGAGCCAGGTCAGCATAGTCAGGACTTAAAGCCGTATAGGCATAAGTGGAGGACATGAGAGTCGTGAAGAGACAATGCTTGAATTGGGCCTCAGTTACCGATCACCTCGTTTTCTGTTTTAATTCTTTCGGAATCTCTCCCGACGGGTTCACATGTTGGAGATGTTTGCAATCACGTTAATGTTATGACCTGTTGATGGTGCCTATCTTTAGCACTAAAACATCCGGTCTGCACTCCAAACGGGGTCAATCGTCATCAATGTCATCTTCTACACTCCCTTATTACATGAAAATGAGTTTTGTAAGCGTTACCTGCACCATAAGTACATGCCGAAAGTGCGCTTGCAGCAAAATTTACGATAAGAACGAAAAAGTTCGTTGACAGTTAAAGAAAGAGGACCTAGGTAATCTACATACGTACAACCAATTGATTTCATGACCTTGAAACATTTTGGTACGGCAGGCTCGCGGAAGGATACTCCGCCAAGAACAGATGTTCTCGCTCATTTCCCATCCAACTACTCCCATCCATTAGCGATTTTCGCAACGAAGGACAGATCGCCAGAACTCACACGAGCAATTCGTTCACATAATCGCGGATGAGATACACGCTCTCCGTATCCAATGTCGAGCAGGCAATCATTTGAGGAAGTGAGACTGATAGATGTCAATGTTCTATCGCAGGTTGAGAGTGAATGGGACTGACCAAGCATGCGCAAAAAATGTTCAGCACCATAGACCTGACTCATTTCCTTCTCCTGCCCAACGATGACATGGGAACCTGTTATATACTGTTTTCGAACACTGGCGTACTGAGGTCTTTCAAACCGATATAGAAGGTTGGCACCAAGCGAACGATCAAAATAGCATGTTAAACCCGAGACAATCGTTGGCAAAACGAGTTTGGGTTCGCGGAGGCTGATTGTCATTGTGGTTAAGTTAAAGAGGCTTCAAGTATTATTGAGCTCACTGTGGTGGTTTTGGCTCAAGCTTGAGCATGTAGTCTAGCCATTCTTCGAGTAGTTCTTGTACATTCGGCGACCGCGGCAGTGACACAAGCTACAGTGGCCTATCAAAACAGCCGCTCAATGCATGTAATCCAAAACAAACCTGATTGTTCTTCGTGATAGCCTCCCAGTCGTCCACGAGGACGACTTTCAGAGTATCCGGGACGTTCATCTTCATATCCGGTTTCTTGTTCGCATCATCCTACAAAAAGATCGAATCAGTAGATGCACAAAGGAGTAACAGGGGAGCTAGGCACCTCTTCTCTGCCACGTTTCGTTCCCCGTCCGCCATCTTTTCGGGCTCCAGTTCTCGTCCCGGAGCCTTTTGTTCCGGCGCCATGGTGTGCCCTCGCAGATGATGAGGCAGAGCCACCATGGCCTGTATGTGGAAGAGCAGTTGCCTGCAGACTTTTTTGAAGTGCAATATTCTGTTCGTTGTGTTTTAGGAGCCGATTCGATGGTACCCATTCGTCCCATCTAGTTCGCAAAGACCGAGCATAATTAGGGCACCCAGGGAGGCGAGATAAACGAGTTGAGTCGCGTAAAGAAGCAAGACAGAAGTGCAGACACACGTTTGTTTCCATCCTTTGTAATGGACGAAATAATGTGGTCCAGGAATACCCGTTGGTGCGTTGGTCTCGTCGTAGTTTAGCATAGGTTTCAAAACTTTGGCCTCGTAGATGAGAGGCCCATGGTAGCACAAGACGCGCTCGTTGAGGTCGTACGAGACTTCTGCCGGAGAGGACATGGTGGAGGAGAGTCACCAATTAAATAGTTCAATCAATGTATTACATACTGTCTCGAATATGTATTGATTGATCATAATGTCGGTTACCCCATGCCCACTACCGTCCTCTGGCCATCGGGACTTCCTAGAAAATCTGGCTTCATTTATGGATGGAAGACGCCTGCATATTGCGTCGCCGGACTTCTCGACGCGGATACCGTGAGCTGTTCCCCACCGCGAGCGATATCTGCTCATGGTTATTCCAGGAATTGAGTGCGGCCACGGCATTAGATCGCGCCTGCATTGCGCCTGCGTGGCACGCATTACAGGACTCATGTGGAGGAAAGCCCCAGGTTTTGGGTTATTGCGAATATAACACGTCCAACGACGAATATACCTTTGCGTCGTGGTGAATACATAAAACTCTTCTGCTTTTCGCGCCTAATCTCGCCTCAGGAAGACTCAACCCGTCCTAATCCTATATCATCGTCACCCACTGAACTCTCTGAGGTTTTATGCCTTTGACACATCCGTTTTCGTCTCTATCACCGCAGTAAATGGTCCATCAGAAGCCTTTGCCAGACTTTTCACCCATGATTTTACACGACCCACTCGTCCTCAAATTAGAAATGCTCTCGATCAAGTCACTCTCAACCAATTTAACGCCTCGAAACTACTAGAAGCTACTATTTCGGATTCTTCTGCGCGTATGATGCCCGCAATTGCTGCTGTTTTGTTTTCCATCAGTGCTCTCACGACCCTTCTTTGTCGGCCTATCCACACACTTTCTCGTCTCGTCAGTGCGGTCGCCAATGTACCCATCACACCATCTTCTACTCTAGGAGACCTCTCCGCCATAGTCCAGCAAGTTGCAGTTCGTGCAGAACAATCCAAATACTTTGTCAACGAGATACCCCACCTTCGTAATCGCGGCGAATCCGATATCACAAACTACGCCGTTCGCTATACCCATTTCTTCAATACCATCTGGATGATTCTTAATGATGTCACTATCGGAATGGCATTTGGGTCATATCTGACAGAAAACTCCTCGAGGCTTGCAGAGGTCGTCAATAATCTACTTCGGATGTACCTGGTTCATAACGTCATCTTTACTCTTCATTGGCTCGACTCTTGGCCGGCAGGTCTCAAACTCAACACTGAACTAAGCCGGTTCTATTCTCATATGTTCACTGGGTTCATGCGTCTCTGGTTAGGCGGTCTTTTCATAGTAATGCCTTATAGCGCAGATGTCATCCACCTACTTGGTATTCTGAGCACTTGCGGCGGACTATCACTTGTCATATCGGCAATTATGGATGTTGTAGCGATTTGCACGGCGCATATTTATGCATGCTACTTTTTCACTGGCTTGATCTACCACCGAATGTTGAAAACTGCAGGCTCGCTTTTCAATCTCTTCCGCGGTCAGTATTCTTCAGTGCAACTTGCTTCTCTGTACTAATTCACCCTTTAGGTAAACGATACAATGTGCTGAGAAATCGTGTTGATTCTTGGGAATACGATATGGACCAGCTCCTCTTTGGAACTATCCTATTCACCCTTCTCGCATTTCTATTCCCGACAGTGTTGGTTTATTACGCGTTTTTCGCTACCGTACGTCCCTCACATTCACCTATCAACGTGGAATTTGTTACACAAAACTTTAGATTCGTTTTGCTATTCTGTTATTATTGGCATGCATGGAATTCCTCCTGGCCCTCGTCAACCATTTTCCTCTCTTTTCCCTAATGTTGAGCGTCAAAGATCCTTGGAGAATACCAGGTATGTATATCACATTTAATAGTTTCTCTTGGTTTAAAACTTTCTACTAGGCGGAATAATTTTTCTAAAGACAGAACCTAAATCACAATCGGTAATGAGCAGTCACGCCAGTCTTACAATAGAGGTGCGCCCATGTAAAAAAATTCTCTCGATTTTGATGACAACTAATGATACGGTAGAATCAAGCAGTCCCATTATCCCTCCTCTTCTCCAAATATGGTTAGTAAGAAACCCGATTATCATTGACCCAACACACTAATTCTTCCTCCCCCTTTGTTTAGTGAGATTGTCGGGTGTCCTAGCGCGACATTATAATCCTCTAAGATTAACATGGTGCCTACTCAAAGGCGAACACCTCAACGCGATTCCTCGACACGAAATCAGAGATTCTACCCCTAATCAAGGCATCTCCTCGCCTTTGTCGTGAATGCTTTCAGTAATTACCATATTACCCTAGCTATAAATCTGATTTCATCAGTGGCTTATTATTTTATCCCTCTCCCAGCCCCTTGAAAACTCTGTGCCGGGCTATGACTTTGAATCAGAGTATGACGAGCCAAGCAGTGTAAACCAATCATTCGGTCAAGTTCAATCAATGATGAGTTGATTATTTCATTATATTGAGCGCGGGGAGGGCATTACACTGAGGAAAGAAAGGTTACAAAACAAACATCACGACAACCAAAAGTACTTAATCATACACGAAACCCAAAAGAGTGAAACACAAAACAAAATATTCGGGAAACAAAAATGTTTGCAAGGACGAGAGGCAAAAAAGATGCATATGTAAAAAAGGTGCGTTGGAGGAGGGGGGGAAGTAGGGAAATGTCTCGAAGTTGATCTATAGGTAGAGATGAACCAATCAAAACATGTATACAAGAGGCATTAAAAGAAAAAAACACAATGAAAAGATATGAACGGTAGTTGGAGTGAGCATTGACGAGGTGAATGGACAAGATTAGGAAAAAAAAATTGAAACAAAACAAGAGTGACAATGCTGTTACAATAAAAACATGCGCTTAACCCATTGTCAACTCATATGAAGAGCAGCAACAAAGGAAGGGGGAATAGGCATTGCAAGGCGATCGATCACCCGTGACCCGAGGTGAAGGAGGGCAGGAGAGGAGAGAGTACCGCAGCAAGTATACTGCTCGGGTACACTAGGCAAAATGGAGAAAAGACGGAGATCACGCGGGTGGAGTGTCACAGGCGTAAAGCTGTTTCCAGGAAGTTGGTGAAACGTATGAAGGGGAAACCAAAGGGTCGGAGCACAAAAGTGTCGTAAAGCTGCAAGAAAACCGACAAGGTCTGGAATTCTTTTCGAGGACGAGCAGCACGCGAGGAGAGGCTCACAAGAGAGTCGCAAAAGTCGGATTTGATATCATCCGAAGAAATAAAAGGGGCCTCCAAATAGGGTCGGTGTGTGTGGGGACCGCACCAGTGTGGCGATAGATAGCCCGTTGCCTCTTCGAGATATGTGTACAGCGAGAGACACAGAGGGTCATACGCCAACCGAAGATTCGCCTCGGACTACTCGTGCCTTTTTGGCATTACATGCTTCACAGTACCGTCTACGCCCCCTCGTCTCGCTCACACTCCTGACAGCATGCCGCGAGTGGGTGCTTTTCTTCTTGGATGAAGTTTCAGACAGGATCGTCCAGTCATAAACATCATCATACTCAATACCAACACGTGCCGCCAATCCCCTAAAGAGCCGACGAAGACCTTCATAGTCGGGAAGGTCATCGAATTCGAGTCCCCTAGCATATTTGTATAGAACGTCAAATTCAGGAGGAAGGCCAACGGTCAGGAGAGCTTCATTAGCCAATTTTGAATCTCGTATAAGATCCCATGTGGCCGAGATCGGATTATAATCGGGGTTAGGCTGAGTTTCATCAGAAAGTTGAGGTGGTACAGCTGGGGCGCGAAGTTTCCGCCACGGAAGAGTGCCGCGGAGAAAGTAGATGAGCATGTACGCAAGCGACTCTAAATCGTCCCTTCGAGCGGATTCGATTCCTAGGTGGGTATTGATGGCGGCAAATAGACTTGTACCAACGCCATGGACATCATCCTGTTTGAAGGGGATATGGTTTGAGGTACGGGAGTCGCGGAATTTTTTGGCGAGGCCGAAATCAATGACATTGACGAGATGGGCGGATTTACCGGTGCCCATGACGAAATTTGCAGGCTTGACGTCGCGGTGCACAAAGTTTTTCGAGTGGATAAACTCGATGCGGGATATCTGACAAAGCAATGAGCGCGTGACAAAGGGACAGAGTGGGAAGCGCACTAGTTGATTGGCGAGGAGGAGAACGGACTTGAGGGAAAAGTGGCGGTTGCACATTTTGAAGAGGTCTTCGAGAGAGGGGCCCATGAGGTCGATGATCATCACATTGTAGTCGCCCTGCTTGCCGGACCACATGATCCAGGGGACGCCGGGGCCGCCCATGAGCGACTTGTATATCCTGGATTCCTGTTTGAGCGGGCTGTTGCGTGCGACGGCGGGTTCGATCTTGATGGCGACCTCCTTGCCTGCGATGGTGTGGACGCCGAGGAAGACGGTGCCTAGAAGAGGGTCAGGATATGAGGAAAGCAAAGGGGAGACTCGACGCACCGCAGCCACCGTTTGCGATTTCCTCCTCGAGCCTGTACTTGCCGGCAAAAGTGGTGTAGTCGACTGCAGCCATGGGCGGACTGAACTAAAAGAAACAGGAGCAAGCCAACTTCAACCGCGTTCATTAGTCAGCACTTGTCACATCATATCCAACGTCATGCATTCACACTATTTACAGCAACAAGTTTCTAGTAAGTACTACAGCAACCGCGTCAGCTCGCCCGAACGACAGCGTTCGGGTTACCCACCAGACAGAGAACTTGCACGTTTTCTTGACATTATATCTAGAGCAATAGTAAATCTGGGGACGTCAGCGATGCGTCTTGTTTCCTAGGAAATAACAACCTACTGGACAATGATCCTACCTATCCGGAGGTGGTAGCTCACCTCCCAAGACAACGAGAAAAAAAAAAAAACAAAGACCCTGGTCACATGCCTATATGGGTTTGATTTTGAAGTGGAGGGAAATAAGCGAGAAAATCAAACACTACACAAATTAAATTAGTCAGACAGGGAAACAGCAACAGCGGATTTATTGCGAACCTTGAGATCCTGAACAAGGTAGTAGAAGACGCGAAGGCCATCGGGATCTTCGCTATCCTGAATGTCAACTAAAGAACCGATCTTGGCAGTCTAGGCGAGCGGTCATAGAACGTGAATATATGAAAGACGTCCTTTGGAGGGGTGTATGTACCTCGAAACAAATATGATCGTTGCCAACACGAATTTCGAGTTCTTGCTTTCCAACGATGTTCTTCTTTGGCCAGTTTGTATCGTCTTCCCTGTGAGACGAATTAATTTCGTATGCGATACGCGTAGAAGGTAAACTGACTTTGTGATTTCACTCGATTCAATGATGCGCTTGAGTTCTTTTACGACGAGAGGACCGATCCACACTAAGGCGGAGTTGAGCAATGAAATACTAAAAGACGCGGGGATAACGCGCACTTTCTTTACGGATAAGACTGTCGTTGCGATAATTCGAGTTGTTTGCATAACGAAGACGACCATGAGAGTACTCAAACTCTAAGAATTCGTGGCCATGTTTTCCCGAGTGGCCAGTGCTGGATAAAAGCTGTTGGATATTGTTTTTCCTTTAACCAAAAACAACTCACTAGTATCTGTTCAACAGTCGCGTTAGAATGATATAACACGATAACTCGGTCACACGCACCTGAGGTAGAATGGATCGTTGTCGCTGGGAGCCATGGTCGAGGAGGGCGAAAAAAGCAAACAAGCGACATCCAAACACCGGGGTCGTGCACGTGACATTGTTCGTTCAGCACGGGCCAGTGGACTGCGAGTGTGTCGTCTGCAACAATGCCCGTGGCCGAGACGGAGGTATCATTCTATGCTCAGCTACGGCGGTCTCTGATTGAGAATGGTGAATGGGACCAGTGAGTCGGATGCAGTGACGGTGATAGCAATACTAATCTGGACGTTAGAATTCAGGCTGTGATGCGGACGCGGCTGAATGATGTGGGGTGGGTGGATGAGGTGAAGAGCGAGAGCAAAGGTCAAGATCTTTTAATGTCTGATTTTTCTGGACTCATGAAATGTGCTTAGAGTGTGCGAGACGGATGGACTTTGAAGGCGTCCTCGCCCAGGTCGCTCCCCATGCCCAAGGTAAATTTAATATAATGACGGTTTGCGAGATAGATTATAACCATACTAGTAGCGTCTCTCCCGATGGCGGTTAGGAAGGAGATTATTGGATTAATCAAGCGTCATGTAGAAAAGAAATTCGAGTAATTTTGAATGTACAGCGTGGGAAGAAGCGCGTTCCTTTCTTCCTCATGTTCAGACTGAGAGCTCTCCAAGCAGCACCCAGATGGGCCCGACACAACAGCAACACACAGTAGGTCGCGCTTATTTGTTGTCAAACCCGCGCTGACTGCAGCAGAACCCAGTGGTCAGCGCCGTCTGAATCCAACCCAGTCCCGCAGGTCGTTCCCGGCACCGGACTCCAGCTTCCTCAGCTGCATCCACGAACACACGACATTCCCGTCGCAAATGTCCATTTTAGGTCCCACCACGTCCGCCTCCTCGACCTATTCACTCATTTCGCATCACATGCCGCAACCGCCCTCGGCATACCCACCTCAAACGTCGTCTACCTACCCACCCAACGCAGACTCTGGACCGTGATTCGCAGTCCGTTTGCACATAAAAAGTCGCAAGAAAACTTTGAGAGAAAGGTGCACAAACGCGCCATCAAGGCCTGGGATGCTGACCCGGAGGTCGTGGAACAATGGATCAAATACATCAGACTGCACGGGATGGGTGGTGTTGGAATCAAAGTGACGCGGTGGGAGCATTTGCCTATTGGTGTTGGGCGGACGATGTTGGAGGGTGTTGAGCTCGAGCTTGACAAGACGCTGCCTGCGGAGGAGATCAAGGAACTTGGAGAAAAGATTTTGAAGGAGGAGATGGCTTAGACTTACTACTAATAGATAAGATTAGATTGCATTTTTTTTCCGAGTCACGGCTGGATGACTTGTTTAAGCATGAGCACATGTTCCCGTATCGATTCTGCCTTGCAGCTTCTTCTCTCTCCAGACACCGACTCAGATTCATGGCTACCCTACCTCCGGACGGCCCAAATCCAAACTCCAAAAGCGCAGGTAACTCACCCATGACTCGCCATCGACCTCTGATATTCACGATCGTAAAAAGCTAAAAAGGAAGCAAAGAGGCTTGAAAAAGAGGCAAAGCTTGCTGCGAAAAATGCAAAGACGGCTGCCACTGTGCCAAAAGCCAAAGATGCGGCTGCTGGAAAGAAGGCCAAGGCGAAAGACGACGAAACTGAATTTGTGAATACCACACCAAAGGGCCAGAAGAAAGGTACGTTACATGCCCCTACCATGTCCAAAATGCCTTATTGAATCCATATCGCAGACGTGTCGGGCCCTATGCCAGCAGGGTATAACCCCCTCGCTATCGAGTCGGCTTGGTACGACTGGTGGCTCGAATCCGGATTCTTCAAACCCCAGTTTGACAAGGATGCAGAGGGAAATCCTACAATCAAGCCTGCGGGACTGTTTATCATTCCTGCTCCTCCGCCAAATGTAACTGGAAGCCTCCATATTGGTCATGCTTTGACCGTCGGTATTCAAGATGCTCTCATTCGATGGTGCGTGTATAACCACTTTCCATCAAACTTTCACCACTCAGTTTCAATAATACAGGAATCGTATGTTGGGAAAGACTACATTGTTTGCTCCTGGATTTGACCATGCTGGTATTTCAACGCAGAGCGTTGTGGAAAAGAGATTGTACAAGTTGGAGGGAAAGACGCGACACGACCTAGGACGTGAAAAGTTCTTGGAACAGGTTATGGATTGGAAGAATGAGTGCGTTTTCCCATTACCCCCCAGTTATTCGTTTTGAACGCGTCCTATAGCTACCAAGACCGTATCACAAAGCAATTGTACCGACTCGGTGGTTCGTATGATTGGAATCGCACCGCGTTCACCATGGATCCCGTGCGTTCCTTCGTTTTTCAGATGGATAGTATAACTCAACTGGATATCAAATCCCTTAGAAACTGTCGAAAGCTGTCATCGAAACATTTTGTCGTTTACATGAAGATGGTATCATCTACCGCGCCAACCGTCTCGTCAACTGGTGTGTCAAACTCAACACCACCCTCTCCAATCTCGAAGTAGATCAAAAACAGCTCAACGGACGTACATTCCTAAACGTACCCGGCTACGACGCTAAAGAAAAATTCGAATTCGGGGTGATCACATCCTTTGCATACCCAATTGAAAATTCCGACGAGAAAATCATTGTAGCGACAACACGTCCAGAAACTATGCTTGGTGATACGGCTATTGCTGTACATCCTGATGATCCTAGGTATAAACATCTTCATGGGAAATTGGCTGTGCATCCGTTTGTGCCAGGGAGGAAGATACCCATTGTGACGGATTCGATTATTGTGGATATGGAGTTTGGGACTGGGGCGGTTAAGATTACGCCTGCTCATGATCCTAATGATTATGATGTTGGTGTGAGGCATAGTTTGGAATGTATCAACATTCTGAATGATGATGGTACCTTGAATGCCAATGCAGGAGAAAAATTCAAGGTGAGGCAAATTATTTACTTCTTTGAGAAAAAACAGTTTTGAGCTTGTTTGGATAGGGCATGAAACGATTCCATGCTCGTGTGGCTGTCGTCAAGGAATTGAAGGAACTAGGTTTATATGTGGATACCAAGGATAATCCAATGCAGATACCTTTGTGTAGCAAGTCTGGAGATGTCATTGAGCCTGTGCTTAAACCTCAATGGTGGGTAAACTGTAAACCATTGGCCGAGGAGGCAATTAGAGTATGTCCCCCTTTCTGTTAGACCCCGATTGGCCCACTGATGTGAAAGTTTTCAAGCGTACGGAAGCGGGCGAGTTGCTTATCACACCGAAAACATCAGAGAATGAGTGGTATCGTTGGTTGGAGGGTATTCAGGATTGGTGTATATCGCGACAACTGTGGTGGGGTCATCGGTGTCCAGCTTACTTTGTTCGTATTGAAGGGAGAGATCAGGATGTGAGTGTTAATTCGATGCATGTGCTGCCGTTCATATTAATCAGGATCCCAGGTCAATGATGGAAAGAACTGGGTTGTTGGAAGGACACTTGAAGAGGCGACAGAACGTGCCAAAGTTTTTGCTAATGGTGCACCATTTACTCTCGAACAAGATGAAGACGTTTTGGATACTTGGTTCTCGTCCGGTCTTTGGCCTTTCTCTATCATGGGCTGGCCCGATCAGGTTCGTCAATTACAAAGTTCAGTCGGCTTTGAATGCTCATAAATGCGTCGTAGACTGCTGATTTGAAGACGTTCTACCCTTCCTCTATGCTTGAAACTGGATGGGACATTCTTTTCTTCTGGGTGGCTCGAATGGTTCTCCTCGGTATCCATCTTACTGGTCAAATGCCTTTCAAGGAAGTTCTGTGCCATGCCATGATTCGAGATGCCCACGGCCGCAAAATGTCTAAATCCCTCGGCAACGTCATTGATCCGACCGATGTTATCCAAGGTTTACCCCTCGAGGCTCTCCATGAAAAGCTTTACGAAGGCAATCTTGACGAAAAGGAGATTGCGAAAGCAAAAGATGGACAGAAGAAGGATTTCCCAAAGGGGATTCCTCAATGTGGTACAGATGCGTTAAGGTTTGCGTTGTGTGCTTATTCGGGAGGTGGAAGGGATATCAACTTGGAGATTTTGAGAGTGGAGGGGTATCGGAAGTTTTGCAATAAGATTTTCAATGCGACGAAGTTTGCGATGTTGAAGTTGGATGAGTCGTTTGTGCCTCAACCGAATAACAAGGTATGGTGTTTACTATATGCGCTATTTGTGACGTTTAACGGAGTTTTGTTGTAGCCGACTGGCAAGGAATCGCTCGTTGAGAAATGGATTTTGCACAAACTCAATGTCGCAGCGACGGAGATTAACCAACATCTTACTGACCGCAATTTCATGGCTGCGACGACGTCAGCATACAACTTTTGGTTGTATGAGCTATGTGACGTCTATATTGTCCGTATCTCATTACCTTTCTTATCGATGGGCGCGGCTGACACTCGTTATAGGAAGCCATGAAACCTATGACTGATGAAGCTGCGCCTCTGGAAACGAAAAAGTCTGCACAGCAAACTTTGTATATGTGTTTGGACTACGGTTTGCGACTGCTCCATCCGTTTATGCCGTTTGTTACGGAAGAATTGTGGCAACGGCTTCCTCGCATGCCTAATGATTCGACGCCCTCGATTATGCTATCTTCATTCCCTGTTGCTGTAAGTAGCATTCGCTGTGGCTTTAAAATATCGGCTGATGGATTTGGATGATGCAGGATTCTGCCTTTGAGTTTGAAGAGGCTGATAAGCAGTTCGATCTCATATTTTCGACTCTCAGAGCTGGTCGGTCGTTGGCCGCATCGTATAACCTTTTGAACAATATCCAACGTAAATCTCACGTTTTTCCCCTTTTTCCGATGTGTTTTGACTTCACATTTTATAGTCTTTATTCACGTTCGAAATGATTCCGAGGCGGCTTTGTTTGAACCGCAATTGGCCACGATCATTGCACTGACGAAAGGAGGCAAGAGCGCTCAAGTCGTTCGTTCATCGAGTGAGATTCCTGAGGGATGTGGAGCTAGTGTTGTGACTTCTTCCGTTACGGTACACACGTTGGTCAGGGGTCTGGTGGATCTGGATGTGGAGATTGGAAAATGCGACAAGAAATTGGATGTTGCGAGGATGAACCATGCAAAGATTGTCAAGACGGAGTCTCAGGCTGATTATGCGAAGACAGTGCCTGAGAATGTGCGGCTGGCTAATGAAGACAAGGTGTGTTTTTTTTCTTCTTCTTTTTGGTGTTCGTGGAGAGAGTTGACTGTGTTGCAGCGCAAGACGATAGAGGCAGAGGTTGCGACGCTCGAGTCGAGCCGAGAGATGTTCCGTAGAATACAACTGCAATAGATAACATGGAGGTAGATAGATATACTTGCTTTGATTGGATCATCACACGCATCCTTCTCCTTACACCATGGACGGCTGGAAAGCACTACAATCAAGTATCGGCTCTATCAACTTTGCCCAGGCTGGCTCAAAGCTCTCCAAGGGCTTTAATCACAGCGTACAAGCCACCAGGGAGCGTCTCGGCCAGGTGGCCCCAGAAGACATCACAGAGCTGCCCCAAGGTACGCATGGATCGTCCGAACATCCAGTCTACCCTCGAACAATACTTTTTCAGAATACAAGGACCTGGAGGCCCGTGTCGACGCACTTCGCTCTGCCCATCTTGCTGTACTCAAGTGCGTATCTTGTTTTTCTCGCCTTGTGCGCAGAAAGTTGAATTGCTGTGGCTAGGATAACGCGCGTCTACGACAATGAAACATACGATTATCCCAATCAAATTCAAGAATCGATCTCTGAGCTTTCGACTTCCATTGGTTACAATATCACCTCTTTCGCGGCACAGAACTTGAAGGGCACGAATCTTCCTACTCCTGCTGCACCTGCTGCACCGGAAAATCAGCACAAGACCTTGCCGCATGCTCTCACCCGAGCTTCAGCCACTGCCCATGCCACTATCGCGAACACTGTTGGTGGTGAACAAGATAAGCTCGGCAAAGCGCTAGGATTGTATGCTCAGGGTTTGGATAAGGTAGCGAGTGCAAGGGTGGAGCAGGATATTACCATTCAAGACGGGTTCTTGCACCCATGGCAAACTACGCTGAATACAAGTATTAATGTAGCGATGAAGGCGAGGCAAGCTGTCAAGCTCAGTAGATTGGAATTGGATGCTGCTAAACAATCGTGAGTGGCTTCCTCTCTTGCCACTGCTGTTGGAGCCTTACGGTTTTGAGTGCACAGGTTGAAGAATGCAAACCCCGCCAAACAGGAGCAGGCTCGTCTTGAAGTCGAGAATGCTGAGGATGACTTGGTCCAGAAAACTGAGGTTGCTATCACTCTGATGAAGACCGTTCTCGAGAATGTGCGGCACTTTTCCTCTGTTATATGGTGTTGATTCTGATCCCCCCTGTTTTTATAGCCGGAACCTCTCAAGAACCTCAACGAACTTGCAAAGGCCCAACTTATCTACTTCTCATCTGCCGCCGAGGCTCTGTCTGCCGTTCAAGGTGAGATCGAAGAGCTCAGCGTGGCTGCGGAGGGCGAATACAGGCAAGCAGAATCGATTCACTGAGAGTACCGACATATTGTCCTGATTTTGCTTTCGCGTAGAAAGTCCAGGGATCACTGAGATTGCCTTGCATTGAGCCTCGGGTTTTTCCAAGTTGCGGTTTTTTTTTTGGCCATTGTAGAATTAGCTGTAGCTTCTGGACGTCGTGCGACTGTATATATGACCTGCATTATATCTTCCTCCTTTATTATGAGTGGAAAACCTGTGCTATTTGGGTCGTCTGAGTGCCGGCAACTTCCGATGTAGCCCAAGAATGTGACAGTGTCACAAGTTGTATATCCTTCAGTGTACTTTATATCACATCTCCTTGAATATTCCTCGAAAATGGCCACCACATCGGACTCGGTCCCAATAGAAACGTCCCATGAGGACATGGTCGTAAGTCTCTTTCAAATGTCTTTTTTCTTTTGTTCTCATCTATGCTAGCATGACGCGCAGTTGGACTACTACGGGAAACGTCTGGCAACGTGTTCCTCTGATCGCACCGTCAGGGTCTTCGACGTAGTCGACGGGGAACCACAGCGTTCTTCAAGTGGTCACACTCTCAAGGGGTATGCTCCTTCAAAATATTCCAATTCCCTCTCCCATATTTCTTTTAGACATACAGGTCCCGTCTGGCAGGTCGGCTGGGCCCACCCAAAATACGGAAATATACTCGCTTCCTGTTCATACGACGGCAAAGTGTTGATCTGGAAAGACCAGACCCCGCAGGGCGGTTGGATCAAAATAGGCGAACATAGTCTTCATACTGCCTCGGGTAGGAGTTTCGACGCGTCGACCGTTCTTCTTCCCTCATGAGTGTGTGGCAGTTAATTCAATCTCTTGGGCGCCACACGAACTTGGTGCCATTCTTGCATGTGCATCATCTGATGGAAAGCTCTCTGTCCTCACATTCAAAAGTACGTTTTCATCCAGTGTTCTCCTACTCATGCTCACGCAAATGGTAGATGACGGTCAATGGGATGCCGACATGTTTAATGGACATGCAATTGGTTGTAACGCCGTCTCTTGGGCACCAGCCGTCCTCCCAGGTTCTCTCATCACTCCTCAACAAACACAGCAAGGTCAACCTCCTTCAACGCAAATACCCACCGTTAAACGTTTCGCGAGCGCTGGATGTGACAACCTTGTGAAGATTTGGGGTTATCGCGAAGATTCTCAATCTTGGGTTGAAGAAGAAACACTTGAAGGGCACACCGACTGGGTTCGAGATGTCGCTTGGGCTCCAAATATCGGTCTTCCTCGTTCCTATATAGCCACCGCTTCGCAAGATAAAACAGTCCTCATCTGGACCAAAGACTCGCCTACTTCTCCTTGGGTAAAAACTGCCCTTGACCCTTCTTCTGATCTCACTTCCGCTGGCGGTGCTCCACCACCAGGAAAGTTCCCTGACGTGGTTTGGCGCGTATCTTGGAGTTTGGCGGGTAATATTCTTGCTGTGAGTTGTGGTGATGGAAAAGTAACATTATGGAAGGAGAATCTTAAGGGTAATTGGGAGTGTGTTTCTGATATGAATAGTTGAGCGTCTCTTTCTACAATCCCATTACATTCTCCGTTGGCATGCTAAGCACACCGAGTGCCGTATGGCGCATGTCTTGTTACGCCCGCTCACATTTTTCCAATGAACCCCACAATTTGCCACTGTCACTTATAGAAGCTGATGTGTATCGGTCAATTCCTTTTACTTATCTTACCCCGACGCTGTCAACGAGGTCCATACTTTCTATGGTCGCCGAGTTGTCTGATCCAATATTTGATTTGGGAACGTAAGGCCTGGATCTAAATCATTTGTGATGAGCAACCCTCCATCAAGAGACAGTTATGGTGACTTTCCCAAGATAATATTCCTGATGTCATCGATTTTATTCTGCAGACTATCCTGTTTCCAATTGACTGAACGAACCGATGTATGCAATCCGCGCTGATCACGTGCGTCCTGATATGGTAAGATGACGCGTCCCGAGCGCGCTGAGCAGTATCATCCACCATGGCCGACGTCGAAGCGCCCCCTCCGCTCGCCGAAATCAAGTCCAACGTCGCCCTCATCGACAAGGGAGTCTCCACCCTTGAACCTCGCTTCACACATCGTGTTCTTCGGTCTCTTACTGCCTTGCGAAAGCGCACAGATGCAGCCGTTTTGAGAAATGCCGTTGAGGAAATTTACCCCAAAGGTTTGTCCCTCTACTCGATCGCCGTGCCAGTCTATTGAATGGGACTATAGAGAGTGCCACTAGGAAAACTCTTCTTTCCTGGATCCCTGGCTCCTCCGACTCTGTTGCATCTATGGACATTGATTCCAAGCCATCTGCCCAAGATCCTGTCCCAGAAATCGAAATCTACTTCCGACTATTGCTCATCCACACTCTTCTCAGCTCATCTGAATCCTATGCAAAAGCGCTTCAACTAGCAAAAGAAACCAGCGAAAAGATCCTGCAGCTCAACCGCCGAAGTATAGATCCTCTTGCAGCAAAGGTTTGGTATGCAGTCGATCGTGCCTATGAACTCGGTGGCGAGGTTGCCGACGCTCGACCGTATGTCCTACCACTCCCTTCCCTAAATTTATTCTCATGTCGGATATACAGGCTTTTGCTCTCTGCACAACGTACTGCCTCTCTTAGACACGACGATGAGTCTCAAGCGGCTCTGATCAACTGTCTCCTCCGCAATTACATACACTATAGTCTTTTTGATCAAGCCGACAAGCTCATTTCCAAGACCACCTTCCCAAGCAGCGCCAGCAATCCTCAGTATGCGCGTTACCACTACTATCTCGGCCGTATCAAGGTGGTGCAATTGAATTATACTGAGGCTCATCGGAATCTACAACAAGCTATTCGACGTGCACCCCAACCGCGCACTGCACCTGGATTCTACCAGGCCGTGCATAAGTTCTTCATCGTTGTCGAACTCCTCATGGGCGATATCCCCGACCGAAGCCTATTCAGGCATCCTGTACTAGAGAAAGCTCTGATCGCTTATTTCGACATCGTCAAAGGTATATTCCGTTTAATTGGTTTTGTTCAATTACTGAATGCTTGAAATTATCCAGCCGTCCGCACAGGTTCTCTCTCGCAATTCCAAACTACACTCTCCAAACATTCCAGTACTTTCACAACTGACAAAACTTACACTCTCATCCTCCGTCTCCGTCAAAACGTCATTAAAACCGGTATCCGCCGACTCTCCCTTTCCTATTCACGCATCTCTCTCCGAGACATCTGTCACAAACTCCATCTTGATTCCGAAGAAGATGCCGAATATATTGTAGGGAAAGCTATTCGCGATGGTGTGATCGAAGGTAAGATCGTCCATGAAAAAGGATGGATGGAATGTGGGGGGCAGAAGAGAGGTTACGGACCCGAGGTTAGCGAAGTATTCGGCAGAAGAATTGCTTTCTGTTTGGATCTACACAATCAGAGCGTCAAAGTACGTGCTTGTCTTTATTTAAAACCGCCCAATTTTTCTAACGGACCATATTTGCAGGCGATGCGATACCCACTTAATGCGCATAGAAAAGAGTTGGCCGCTGCGGAAGGTGCTCGGGAGAGAGAAAAAGAATTGGCGAAGGAAATTCAAGAAGGGGAACTTGACGATGAAGATCTCGGAGGCGATTTTTAGTTCTGTACGAGTCGTAATACCAATGCCGCTTTTATTTTCTGTTGCAAAATGGCTATATGTTTCCTGTACATAATTGTGTAAAGTTGCCAGAGGGAAGGCAAAGCAGAGGGCATAAGAGTCTGGCATTGACTACACGAGGAAGCAGATGACCTAGCGCGGCAACAACCTTAAAAGGCAATTGCTTGTTTTCCTTAGCCAGCATGCACTCGCAGTCACCGCCGCCGTTAAGACACCCGGTGCCCACTCACCCGGCCTACATTCCAGAGCCGCCATCGACGCCCGCGTCTCCCCAGGGCTACCAGCGCTATACCTCTTCCCCAGGCCCCCAGCAGTCTACCCCACCCATGGCCTCCTACGGTCAGGTCCCCCCACAAGCGTCCGCATATACAAGTCCCTTCACCCACAACCAACAACAGGCAGGAGGATTCCGTCCGAATCCTCCACCACCACCAGTCCCAGCCCCCGACGGCGGAATGGGTAGTATACCTCAACCACAATTCGGCGCGTGGGGTATCGATGGATCCACAGCCCAACTTGGCATGCAACTCGGTCACGGCGCAATAGCCGCTGGCCAGGAATATATGCAGAAAAACGTGTGTTATTTCCGACTTTACTCGTCGCACACACATTGCTGATGTTTTCTTGCGCAGTTTGGCACGCTGTTCCCTAGTACCAATCTCAAATACCACTTCAACGTGTCCAACTCTTATGTTATGCATAAATTGAAGCTGATTATATTTCCGTGGATGCATAAGCCTTGGGTGAGGAAAGTCAGAAGAACGGAGAATGGACAAAGCGAATGGCAACCTCCGAGAGAGGATATAAACAGTCCAGATTTATATATCCCAGGTGAGCAGTTGTCGACTCGCAGAAATTACCCGGCTGAAGCTTCTATCACAGTAATGGCGATTGTAACGTATATTCTGTTGAACGCTCTCCACAGAGGTCTAGAAAAGAATTTCAACCCCAAGGTGGGCTATGCCCGTGCTATTTCATGTGTAATTATTTACCTTGCGAATCGTACAGATTTTGGGTGAAAGTGCGTCGCGGGCCCTCGCGGTCGTGATACTCGACTTCATTTTCGTCAAACTTGGCTGCTACTTTCTAAATATACAAGGAGCAAGCCAAGTTGTGGATCTAATCGCGTATGGAGGCTACAAGTTTGTTGGGTGCGCGATACCAACCTTGCTTGCCATGCTCGAGTGTGTACTCATCTACTATCTCAGTGTCATTATTACCATTACTGCTGGTTTTCTCGGTTTCTCTGGCCCGTTGTGGATTCTTGTCTTCATTTACTCATTTTTGGCCACCGCTTTCTTCCTCGTACGTCCTCAACTCTACTTTTTTCTTGATAACAAACCCCTTTGTTAGCTTCGGTCACTGCGTTCAGTCGTTCTCCCAGACCCCTCAATATCCATCTCGACAAATCCAAATCCGACGACGACTGTCACGGTCAATCCGGCGCAACGACGAAGGAGAATCACGTTTTTGTTTTTCGAAGCGGTCTTGCAGATTATTTATATGGCTGTCCTTGTTCGCATTTGAATTCCCGGTACTTCATTTGAGGGGATGGAATATAACAGGTTACCCTTTCGAAATACACCGTTTTTTCAGATTTTCAAGTAAGTCAATCGTAACTTTGTACTGTTGTCTGCGCTTCCGTCTGCGAAACTGTGCATCCCATCTCAGCAGTGCCGTCACTGTGCTCAACAACCATTCCACTCCCACTCTCTCCCTCGCCAAATCTTCGTTCTCGAATGAGAACTGTCCACCCTCTGCGCAACTTCTCTCTAAAACCGTCCGTACTCTAAATGATATACAGAACGATTGGTTGAACGGACTGGAGAAGTTGATCATGCACTTGCTGATGGATGCTGGATGACTGAGCATGTCGAGACCAATGTTTACAAAACTTACCAGTCATGCCGAGCACACATTTTCTGGGTGAAAGAACTTCAAGGTCAAGATGGATGTCTGCTGCCATTGAAGTGTCATCAATATGGTTGTGTTCGAAAATGGCCTTTGCAATGTCAAACATCAAGTTCTACATCACTGGTGAGTACATCCAGAAGTTCAGGAAGAGCACAATATTCAGCATCTTGTTTGTGATGGCAACAAAGGCTCCACCAGTTGACAGTCAGTGAGGTGTCCTATACTGTATCATTACCGGATAGCTGTTGGGTCAATACTGGTAAATATTGGGTACATGATTTACTATCACACGGGGTACAGCCCGTGGTACCCGAGTACTATATATAGAATTACTATAGTGCTAGTGCAACATTCCCGCTACCTTTTAAGGTACATCAGGAAAAAAGTTTTTTTCTTAATTGTTCTTAATCAGTCATTAAGAAACAATTAAGAACAGGGACCTTTCTGAATCTTCTTAATGATACTTAGGCCTGTATATCTTAAAGTTTCTGAGAATGACTTAAAAGTTACTTAAACTGTACTTTGTTGATGTCTTTCTCATAGATATAAAAATGTTGACATAAAGATAAATAAGTAAAAAGTCATATTAAAGTCACACAAGTAGATATTTAAGACACTCAAGGTCAACTAAGACAATAATAAGAAGCTTAAGAGTGAAAGTGATTATATTAGCATAGTAAATATAATACATTGGATACAATCTATACAAAAGGATGAGATGGGATGATGACATCAGGAAAACGTAAATCCAACTTTTGTTCAACTTAAATAACTTAAACATGAAAAAAAGTTCAAAATAAGGAAAAATTTACTCACAGGTTTTAAAACAGACTTTTTTTCTCCTTTTGAAACTTATTCTGACTTTGAGGCCAAGGTGTAGATGTTCAATCAAGTAATTTCATTGTTGAAAAGAAAGGATAAGTCATACTCAAGTCATAAAAGCATACAATTAAGGCAGCTAAGGAAAAATAAGACAAGCCAAAGTCATAAAATCAATTATAAGAGGCTTAAGAGTGAATAAGTCATAGAGAAAGTCATTATATTAGCATAACAAATACAATACATTGTATATAATCTACACAAAAGGATGAGATTGGATGATGAGGGAGTGATGATGAGAAAAGGAATATCCTACAAGTAACAAATGAGTATGAAAGCATACAGAGATAGAGAGCACTCACCAGTGACCAAAGAATCCCCAAAATCCTTCCAAACATCCCCTCAAATATCCCCCCAAGTATCCCCTCAAACATCCCCCCAAGTATCCCCTCAAATAAGCCTCCAAAATCCCCCCAAAAAAGCGTCCAAAATAGGCAAAAAAAGCGTCCTAAACCAGCTTAGAATCAGCTAGGGGAGAGCTAGGAAGGTGAAGGGGATGTTACTTACCATATTACAGGCCTGGAGGGCAAGAAAGGGGGAGGGGGAGGATGGGGAGGGGAAGAATGATGGTAGTGATGAAGAAGAATCAACGTTGTGCTCGAAACAGAAGTTCAACATGTCACATGACATCATGTGACTGCTGGACTTGGGATTTTCGAGTCAAAGTTCCTCAAATCATAGGTAGGAGATATTTTCGGGTCATTTCTGCATGGATTTTAATAATCTAAAAGTGTATTCCCATAGTTTCGAGGTCAGGGAGTTCGAATATCTAATTAGATTCTTTGTTGGATGAAAGCCTATTGAGATATGGCACATTTAACATATAATAAACACAAGATTGCGCTATAGCTCCTCAGATATTGATCGGATAATAAATCTAAAATCAGATTCGGATTCCTGGACCTTGAATACATATATTTGCACTCTTAAAACATGAAAATCGGCCCAGGAATCAGTATTAAACATGACATTCTTGTCATGTTTTTCTATATCTCCATAACTGGTATTTTTTCCGACAAAGACATACATATAACCTTATGTTCTTTTAATATTTTATGATTTGTCGTGATTTGTCCAGAATTTTCCGGTTAGTAGAGCAGGCTCTACAACGAGTCTATCTGCAATTGACAATGACCCCCCCCCCATGATGGAATCTTGATATCTCCATAACGGGTATGTTTCTGACAAAAGCTTACATATAAACTTATGTTTTTTTAATATTCTAAGATTTGTCATGATTTTTCCGGAATTTTATGAGCAGTAGAACAGAACTTACAATGACTTGATGAAAAGGACATAATATTTCCCAAGACTTTTTTGCTTTGTGTGTTATTATTGCAACTTATCACCTTTTCTTTAACTTAGCTGTCAACTCTGCCTTCAAGTGCTCCCAAAATAAGTTCAAACTAAGGTATGACACGAATAAGACTAAAAAAGTTCATATAAGATTTGGACATTTTGCTGATGCAGAATATCTACAGCTTAAAAACACAAAGATTGAATAGAATACGGATACGGAAACATGAAAGATGATAGCGCAAGGATTGCACGATAGTTCAGATTGAAATAACGGAAAGGAGTGTTTACCTTAAGGGATTCCGACGGTGCAGCAGAAAGGAGGTCTTGAAGCGGGTAAGTCTTGCGATGGAAATAACAACCCACATTGTGTTGGTTGTAAAGCGACCATGGGAGCGCAACTGCAATACTGAAGGTACCGCGGCATTCCATCGGTCAACGTGACCGGTAAGTCGGAATCGGTATTGCCAGGATTGATGTGAATGGAATGAGTCAGAAAGGGATATCCGGAATGTATTGGGATCAATACCGAGAATGGAAGGTGGTGGAGTTAGCGTGTTCCGGATATAACACGGTCACCCGTCCAAGGTTCATCAACAAATCATATAAATTTATCTCCATCGTATTTGTAGAGTCTTTGAGCATCCCATTCGAACTTACTTGTGAGCACTTTATTTCGTATCAAGTCGAGAGCCCAATCCCAGATGTCAAGGCACCAAAACGAGACTTTTTCACTATATGCTCCATGTTTGACCGTAATTATATGCTCTTGATACTAAAAGTATAGTCTAACACAACCTCAATATTTGAATATTATATATGTATTATGAGAACATTATGCAAACATTACTGTATATAAAATTTACATAATACATGTGTACTATGTAAAACATATGCAAAAATTATATTCAATAATGTTGATTTCATACATTTTGTTTGCATAAAGTTTAGATATGTTTTACATAATGCACATGTATTATGTAAATTTTATTTACGGTAATGTTTGCATAATGTTTTCATAATACATATGTATTATTCAAATATTGAGGTTGTGTAAGTCAAAAATGAAAGATGAAAAGTGGAAAACTACCATAGTTGACTGTATTTTGTTGCACTTTCACTCCAGTGCTTCCTCATGTCAGAATGACCTGATAAGGTAAGAGCATCTTGGCCAGTATGGCACCATTGAAAGATTGAAAGAAGCTTTTCGACTTGAGCCCGACTAAGATTAGACTCGAGAGCGAGTTGAGAGAACTTAAAATCGGAACATGTGTTGAAAGGATGCCAAGGTGGCAAGTCACTTTTGTGATGGTGGGATATAGATATCGGTTCCTTTTGTTGAAAGTCTTCAAAGGCAAAGATTTGGGTGGGACGCTCAGAATAGGGATGATACTCGAGTTTGACATTGTTTTTCTTGGGCTCTGGAGTGGAAGGAGCAGATCGGGCAGGAAGTGGCATCAGCTACATCAAATCAATTAGAAACGACTTCGAAAACTGTGATCAAAGTACTTACCTGTAACATGTGGGCGTATTGAGTTGGCAGAATTTCGGCCTGAAGGACAACCAAGGCTTGAAGATGGGGCCACTGGTAGTGCACCTGGGGTGTTGGAACGTGAATTACTCGAAGTTGAACCTCTACCATGCTTCTCATCTTCTTTAACTGCTGCGATTGCTACATAGATAATGATAGGATCGAGTCAGCTAATGTTCATAACGTAGGCATAGACCACTCACTTTGTTTGAGCAGCTGTTGGATCCTCACATTCTCCGCATGAGAGGCTCGATGTCTCCCGAAGCATGATTTCGCATGTTGAAAAGCTGGAGAGGCTTGACATCTCTACCACAGCCTGGGCATTTGAATGGACGGGCCTCCTCCTTAGGCATTGCAGACCACAGATATAAATTGACTTTGGCTTAGAGTAAAGAATGGCACGAGATACGGGATTGCATCGTCGGTGTTGATGAAAGGAATAGTCAAAACTGGGTACAACCTACGGTTGTAACACAACCTTTATATTTGAATAGTACACATGTATTATGCAAACTTTATGCAAACATTACCGTAAATATTATTTCAATAATACATGTGTACTATTTAAAACATATGTAAATTGAAAATTCAATAAAACTCAATTTAAGACTTTTGTTTGAATAAAGTTTAAATATGTTTTACATATTACATATGTACTATGTAAATTAAATTTACGGTAACATTTGCATAATGTTTACATAACACATGTGTATTATTTAAATATAGAGGTTGTGGAGATTGGGGAAGTTGTATAGGAGGAGTGGGAGTTGTTGAATGGTGAGGTTGGGAGGTGCTGTGAGTAAGCGGCTCATGTCGGTTTGGAGTTGGTTGACTGATGTTCGGATGTGGACGCAATGGCGAGGAATTGATTTTCTGGATATGGGTGAAAATTTTGTTGCGACTGGGAGTCCTCGGGCAAAAGTGTGCCAGATCTGACAGGCGGGCGTCCATTTCTTCAATTCTTTGAAGGTATGTACGTCTTGCAGAAGTGAGTTCATCAACATGAGCCCCGATTTTGTGCACAAGTGAAGCGAGTCGAGGAATGCGGCCGTGACTGGACAGAAAGTCTGTGGCTGCTCTCTCTGATAGAAATGCTCGTTGAATGTTGGCATTCTTATCAATGGATACTTCGCCTTGGCATGGTGTATTGCGAGGTGCGGTTGAGGGTACTGACGAGTCAGACTTTGGGTGATCATCCTTGGTCTGATTGCTGGCATTTGGAGTGGAAGAAGATGTAAGAGCTAAGAGTGTCTGTGTAAGTTCTTGAGAGATGCTCATTGAACTGGGGAGTTAGCTGAGTTTCTTCAGGTTCTTATACTCTTCAAGTATCTCGCTTGAATTTGCAAGATCTTCTTCTGATTCCCATGAATCCTCTGACGGTCCATATCCTTGCCATCTGACAAAATATTCTGTTCTTGTTGCGAGTCTTCCATTTCCCAAGCGTCTCTTCCTTGTTCTGTGATTAAGGATTGCTTCGACTTCATACTCCTCTTCTCCAGACACTAATGTCGGAGGTGGCTGTGGTTTATGCTTTCCATAGATGTCATTCTCTACTACGGGTGTAAGCAGAGATGCATGGAATTTGTTGTGTATCTTCCATCGCTTGGGAAATTCTAACTCGTATGTTGTGGGAGAAGTTCTTCTAATTACTCTGAAGGGTCCTTCTCTTCTTTGACTGAGCTTCTTTGATGCGTACGGCACGGGCAAGTTTCGGTTATCTAACCAAACTCTATCACCAACCTTAAGTGCATTCCAGGGTCGGTTACTTCAGTTAGCCATCTTCAAACGTGCTTGCTCATGTGCTTCGATTGCTGCTTCTCTAGCTTGTTCTAAGAATAATGTCTTCTCTTCGATAGAAGGTACATTTGATTCTTCTTTGTTAATGAATGCTTTAGGATTGTATCCTAATATGAGTTCTGAAGGCGAATGTTGTCTTCCTGCATGTGGTTTAGTATTGTGAATGAATTCAATCATAGGTAATGCTCGTCTCCATGTATTTGGATTTCTTGAAGTATAGACTGCAAGATAGAATTCTATTTCTTGATTGTATCATTCTGTAGTTCCATCAGTTTGTGGATGATAAGCTGTTGAAAATGCGGGTTTGATGTTAAGCTTTTCATAGAGTCTTTGCATAGATTTGGCTGCGAATCAAGGGTCTCGATCTGATATGATCTTCTGAGGTGTTCCATATTTAGAGAATACCTTATCGATTAGCATTTCGGCGATATCATCAGCTGTTGCTGTTTTCCTAGTAGGGCTTAGAATTATCCCTTTCATAAGTCCATGGTCCACTATGGACAATATTGCATCATAGCCATCACTAGGGGGTAGATCTGTGATAAGATCCATAGATATTTGTGTAAATGGCTTCGTTACTGAAGGTCCTTTGATCGGTTGCATCGGCGGTTTCAGTGGATGTCTGTTGATCTTGTATTGTTGACATATGGGGCATCCTTTGACGTAGTTCTGGACATAAGTGTTCATTCCTGGCCAGTAGACTTCCTTCGTTAATTTTCGAAGCGTTTCAGCTATTCGAGGGTGTCCAGCTGATTCATGATCATGGACTCGGGTTAAGAGTTCCTCTTGATGTCTGAGTCATCCAGTATCACAAGTCTTCCTTGATAAGTATAGATGTCTTCTTCTCGAGTAAACTGCTCTGATGGTGTGATAGTGTCTTTCTTCTCCTTGATCTTCTCTTCTAGTTCTTCCGTTGAGAAATTGATAAACTTTGTAGAAGGTAGAGCAATTAAGTTCTCGTTGTCTATGCCTTCTGGAGTTAGATTTGGACGTCTACTTAGGGCATCGGCTAAGACATTCTTATTGCCTGGAAGATGTTTGATGACATAATTGAATCTTGTCATATATAACATCCATCTCGCTTGTCTTTGGTCTAATTGTTGGGGTTCCTTCCACCGAGTAAGGTTCTCGTGATCCGACCAAATGAGTAATGGTTCAGGTGATCCTTCAACATAATGTCTCCATTCTTTTAATGCTCTAATGATTGATAAGAATTCCTGATCCGAAACATGATAGTTCCTTTTGGCTGGATTAAGGGATTTAGAGTAATAAGCAACTGGATGCTTATCTCCATTCGTGTCTCGTTGTAGCAAGACTGCTCCTGTGGCAAATGCGGAGGCATCGCATTCTATTTCAAATGGTTTTGTTTGATCTACCATTTGTAGAACTGGTCGTTTTAGGAATTGTTGTTTAAGGGTTTCAAATGCTGTTTGTGCATTTGGATTCCATTCAAATTTCTTTGTTTTCCTCATAAGAGAGTTGAGAGGTTGGGCGATTTTGGCGTAATTGTGAATGAACTTTCTGTAGAAGTTGCAGAATCCAATGAATTGTCGAACATTCTTGACCGTTTTGGGTACTGGCCAATCTTCGATTCCTTTCAGTTTAATTGGATCCATTTTGATAGAATCTGGAGTAATAATGACTCCAAGATATTCTAGTCGTTGCGTTTCAAATTCGCATTTCTCTGTCTTGAGATAGAGATGGTTTTGTTCGAGTATTTGAAGAACTTGCTTGGTAAGTTCATCAAGTTGTTTTTGTGTTTTTGTATGGATTAAGATATCGTCCATATAGATAATGACTCCTCCATTTTCAATTAATTGTTTGAAAATGTGATCCATCATTGATTGAAATGTGGCTGGTGAGTTTGTCATTCCAAAGAACATGACAGTAGGCTCGTATAATCCATTAGGTGTTCTGAATGCTGCTTTCCATTCATCTCCTTCATGAATTCTGACGTTGTTATAGCCTAGTCTGATATCTAGCTTTGTAATCCATTTTGAATCCTTTAGTTTGTCCATGATTCGAGCAATGTGTGGAATAGGGTGAGCATTCTTAATCGTGTTTTGATTAAGATATCGATAATCTTGACATGGGCGTAGATCTCCTCCTTTCTTTCCAACAAAGAAGAAAGATGATGTCATTGGTGATTTAGATTGTCAGATGTATCCCTTTCCTAGGTTTTCAGCTATGAATTTGTCTAGTTCCTTTCGTTCTATAGGTGTTAGATTGTAGACTGGCATTCTCTTGGGTTTGAAGTCAGTTTGAACTTCAATTTTATGATCCCAAGGGCGTCTTGGTGGTAGTTTCTCTGATTCTACTTTGTTGAATACTTTGAGAAACTTGTGAAATCTTTTCGGTACTGCTTTAGCAGGATCAGATTCCGTTTTCTTCTTTTCAGCTTGATTGAATAGCTGTTGTGAAGTATTGCTCTTTGAATTGATTTCAACGAAGATATTGTTAATGAAGTTGCTTGATGGTCCTCTAGAAAGTGTAAGAGTTGAGTCGTCATCTTCATCTCTCCATTTTAGAGTTTGTTTGGTCCAATCTATTGCTGGATTGAATTTTCTTAGCCATGATATACCTAAGAATAGTTTGTGGTTTCCAAGCGATACTATGCTTGCTTGTATCATCATTTTCTTGTTGTTGATTTCGATGTTGAGTAGGACATAATGTGTGCATACTCCTGATGCATTTCTTGATCCATCGGCATTCATGGTATGTTTTACTTTCTTCAATGGAAATTTTGGTAAGTAATACTTCTCTACAAGTTTGTGATCGATAAATTCTCCTGCTGCTCCTGAATCTATTAATGCGGTCAGTTTAATAGGATTATTGTCTTCAATGTGAATTTTAATTGGTGCTAGAAGTGTTGTTCCTTTAGGTGACTGAAGATCTATCACGTCGATTGGATCTTCAGAAGTACTCAAAAATTTCCGTCTTTAGAAAATTCTTCAAAGTTGTCTTCTTCTTCTTCAATATTGTAGACCATAGCGTTCGGATCTATGGGCTCCTTCTTTTTCCAAGTCTTTTGTTTCTTAGGCTTTCCGTTTCCTTGTTTCTTCTTTCGATCTGTTCCTGGAATTCTATCCATGCTTGTTCTTCCTCCTTGCTTAATATATAGCTTCCTTGCACGGCAATCTCTGTACCAGTGTCCTTTCTTGTGACAGAAGAAACATTCTCCTCGTTTGAGAGCTGCTCGTTGTTCGTCTGTGAGGATTGCATTAATAAATCCCTGTACCGCTTGCTTAGGCGTTTGGGTTTGGGTTCTTCGTTGTTTGATGAAATTGACTTCTTCATCATCGCTGTCTTTGGATTCTGATTCCTCTGATTCTGATTCTGAATCTTCGGATTCGTCGTCCAATCCGAGTTGATTGAGTTGGAAGTAGATCTGGTCAACATCCATGTCCCACTCGCTTCTTGCGGGTTTATGTTGGACTGGTTCGTTGTAGATATTGCTGTATCTCAGAATACTCTTTTGAGATCGGTGTTTATTTTTCTTATATGGTTTATGTGATCTTGATGATTGTCCAAAATTGCCTGATGCTTTTCGTTGTTCCATAACAATTCTGAAGGCATTTCTTGCGGCGTCTTTCCACTCTTGTAGTGTTGTTGGGGTGAATCTGATTGCTTCAATTCGGACGTCTTTATCAAGTCCTTCTGCAAAGTATGCTCTGAGTGCGGTGCTGTCTGGTAATCCTGCTTGTGAGGATAATACTGAGAATCCACTAATGTAGTGTTCAATGTATTCTCCGTTTTGTCTATAGCATTGTAGCTTTTGTTCTGCTTCATATCCTTGTTGGGCTGGTGCAAAGGCCTGTTCAAGAGAATTCTTGAAGTCTGTCCAGTTTGGATAATTTGGGTGAGTGGCGATAAAATCTGATTTCCAGTTGGATGCGGCTCCTTCAAGTAATCCAAGGGTGTAATTGATTTTGGAGTTGTCCGTTGTAATCCCATAGCTGTTGAAATAGAGTTCGAGGGATACCATCCATGGTCTGTATAATCTTGGGTCTCCGTAATACCTATTTGGTTTCAGGTATTTGATGTGCGGTCCTGCTGGTGGTTGTGCCATATTTCCGGCTGGACTTCCTGGGTTTCCTGCTGGTGGTGTTGGTGGTGTTGGTGTTCTTGGTGGTGTTGGCTGAGGGCTTTTCGGAGGGCTTGTGTTCGTATTTCCTGTTGGACTTCTGTTAGTTTTAACTTCCTCCTGTGGACTTTCTGTGTCCTGATTTCGAGGTCCTGGATTTCCTTTTCCAGAATCTGTATTTCCTTCTCCAACTGTTGTTTCTGGCCAGTCAAAAATTGACTGCGAAGGTTCTTTATCTTTTCCTTTTTCTTGATGATCTGATTTTGCAGAATGTGTAGCAGATTGTGCGGCTGATTGTGTAGCAGATCGGAGGTTTCTGATTGCTTCTGAGGTTTGTCTGTTAATGTGTTCATCTTGACTACTTGTTCTGATTCTTGGGAGGTTTGCTGCTCTAAAGAGTTTCTGGGTTTCGTATTCAAGATACTCAGATGCAATTCGTTGCTGGTCAGCGTCGTCGAAGTAGTAGCTTTTTCCTTCTGTGTTATTGGTATAGTACCACTTCTTTGTCTTGTAAGCGGTTTGCTTGAATTTGTTACTAAAGAATGACTCCGTTTTGGCAGTTTCCGTTCAATACCAGACCAAATCTCTGGTATTGCTTTGAAAGGTAAATTTTGTTGTGTACAAAACTTACAGGTACAATTCTGTAAATCCGTGGTTAGTGCTCCTTCAATTGGACTCACTATTCCTAGTCTCTATAAGACTCTTCAAGTATAGACCCTTGGTGGCCGAGTGTTTGAAATCTTCACTGACTTCGAGTACAGACCCTCTATTGGTCGAGTATTTAAAGTCTTCACTGACTGTGAGTACAGACCCTCTTATTGGTCAAGTTCTAAAGTCTTTACTGACTTTGATTGTTATAAGCAATCGTGTAACTAGTCCACCAGTTACCAGTGTTAGTTGATCCTTTTCCGTTGATAAACAACTAGCACAACCTCTATATTTGAATAGTACACATGTATTATGGAAACATTATGGAAACATTACTGTAAATATAATTTGCATAATACATGTGTACTATGTAAATCATATGCAAATTTAAAATTCAATAAAGCCCATTTTAAGGCTTTTATTTGCATAAAGTTTAGATATATTTTACATATTGCACATGTACTATGTAAATTATATTTATGGTAATGTTTGCATAATGTTTACATAAAACATGTGTATTATTCAAATATAGGGGTTGTGTAGTAGTTTTAAGACAGTCTAGTGTTTTATCCACGGTAACCCAAGTTCAACTTTATTATGCGCACTCGATGGGTATCTCGGCAACCGAATTACTCTGTCCTGATCACGGAAGAGGAAGGTTTCTACTTAATGTTATAGTGACCCCGGCCTGGTCCTAAGCTGGGGCGTTACGTCGATAGAAATACTCAGAGTTCTAAAGCGTAACAAAGGAGACCTCCTCGATAAATCGAGAAGAGTAACTCAAATGCGCCGTTATAGTACTAAGAGCTTGAGAGCGATTTATAGAGCTTAGCAATTAAGTCTGACGGTTCAAGCGTATAGTTAGACTAAGACTTTGTATTCAAGTCTCCACCTAACCAAGTAGAAACGTTGTTTCTACATGGTAAAGTTGAGCGTCTTATATATGTTTTACAAGTACTCTATATATAACTAAGATCAACTTCTTAAGGTACCGAGACTCGACTTGGGGACGACTCGGGAATTGAAAAGAAGTTTTTGTCACACTAAAATAGAAACGGAACAAGTGAACGATAATTATAGAAAGTTAATTATAAACTATTTCCGGATCATTAAAACAGATCAATAGAGTATGTAAGAAAATCACAATCAAGATAGCGAAATATAAGTACACTAAAAGGAAAACATAATTGTAATTACAAATGAAGTAAAAACTATGAGAAATATAACCGTAGATGTCACGGTTCATAACATCTTCACTTCCCCACTGCACGCTACTTCTTTGGCCTACTCTATTTCTATCAAATGCAAGCCCCAATGCAACCTTCAGGATCGGCTAAAGTCAAATGCCAATACTGCGAAAAGCTGTTCACCCGTCGGGGTGTCAAGGTTCACGAGCGACAATGTCCAAACATAGATGGGCTTGCTGATGTAGGAAATAAGTATCGGAAAAGGCAAATCAAGGCTAGGGAAATGGCAAAGGGTGCGTGGTTAGATCCATATACCAGTTGGGCTTGTAGTATTGCGATTATTTCTAGCTCAAAAAGCGAAGCAAAAGCCGATAGTATTTACACCAGCCCCCTGGGAGAGTAGGCCACTGCCAGAACTTTCTCAAAAACCCTCAACCTCCACAGACATTCAAAATGTTCAGTCGGAAAGCAGCGATGGTAACTCTCAGTTAGCTATCACCAGCTGAGCATTGATTGCTAATGGAAATCTTCTCGGTGTACCAGATTCTTTGTCCATTTTATCTTCTGAAAGCGCTACTGATATTCGGATTGAGTATCACCCAAACTCAAGTCGCCCAACTGTTGAAATTCCCCTGCTTGAATTTCGGAAGCCCCAGCCAGCATCGCCTCCTCCACCTACTTCGCCTCAGTCGGATACCTTCAGCCCTTTCAAAACCGAGTCTGAATTCCTGTTCGCTGAGATCGCTCTTGAAGCATCGCTTACAAAAACACATGTCTCAAAAATCTGCGACATTATCAACAAGTGCGTTTCGGGCAAAGATTCGTTTGGATTGAAATCGGCTGCCGATCTGGAGAGATGTTTGGTGAATGCAGGAAATCTTGTTCCTAAAGTAAGTTCCTTTTGCACGATCTTCAATTCAAAGTTTGATTCAGTTGTAGTCGGTTACTTCAGTTTGAAAAATACAATATGACTTCGGCGATTGGGAAACTTACCATGGACTATGATTTTCGGTGCGTTGACATGTGGGATTGGGCAATGCACTTGGTTCAGAGTCCACTCATGTTGTCGTTGTCTCGGGTGTTCTGATTGTCTGTGTCGATGGTGTTCTCGTTCTCTGTCTCTGTGTCGACGGGGTTCCTAGTGTCTCTGTAACTCCTAAAGTCAACTGGTTGTCGTTTCTTCTGGTTCTTCCTGTTCTGGTTTCTCCTAGTAGATCTGGTTACTCGTTCGTAGTGTTCTTCGTCTAGACTGTCGTAGTCGTTTCTCTCTGTGCTCATACACTACTTCTCTGGTGCCCGTGTGGCTAAAATTCGTCTGATGCCCGTATGGCTAAAAAATTTCGGTTCTGCAGCAAGAGTAAGCTGCACAGTACCCTTCCAAGGTACTTACTAGTTGCAAGGTGAGCTAGAGACGCTTTACCAAATGTTACAACCTTAAGGCAAAACTCAGGTTGCAATGAAAGGCAAAGACTTGAGAGCGAGTAAGGGGAAAAGCAAGTTGGTAAAGCGTAGGGAAATACAGAGAGTATCTACGCTTACTTATACTAAGACTATCTACCCGAGGTAACTAACTATAGAACGGGCTGAGTAACCATGACCGAGGTAGATGAGTAATCAGTGAGAAGGAAAGTATAAACTAGGAAGGAGGATGATCAATCATGAGAATAGAATATTGATCATGAGAAGGAAAAGATATAACAGGTAACATGAAAGATCAATCAAGGGAACAATAAGAATGATTCTGAGAAGGAAAAGATAAACAAGGTAACGTCAAAGAGAAAGTGACATGGGAATGAATGATGGGAGAAGCGTAGGTGGGGAAGAGTATATCCAGGGATATAGAAATGAGTAAGCATGATGACGTCCCTCTTATAGGTTGGTAAATTCATAACATCCTCATCACCACCATCATTCCTCCCCTCCCCTCCCTCCCCTTCCCTCCTCATTGCTCTCCTAGGCTTATATTCAAGTGAGTATCTTCCCTTCCCTTCCCTAGCTCTCTCCCAGCTAATTCTAAGCTGGTTTAGGACATTTTTTTGCCTATTTTGGACGCTTTTTTGGGGGATTTTTGGAGGGTTATTTGAGGGGATACTTGAGCAGATGATTGGGAGGATAATTGGGGAAGCATCAGCAAAATGTCATTTTTCTTAATTCTACTTGGAATTACTTAATGACAGGTTAAGACTATAAAGAAGGTTCAGGAGTCCAAGAACACCCTTGTTACTTAAATGGTTCTTAGAAATATAGCTCAAAGATAAGAATAAGAAAACAAAGAACCATAAAAATTAAAAGTAGCTGACCTTGTCAAAAAATAAATTCATGTTTATCTCAAGGGAAAAAAAGGAGAAAACCAAGGATCAAAGGATGTTTAAAAGAACTAAAATCTTTCAACAGAAGCTTAAGTTAAATCAAGATCATCAACTTTTTCGAGTGTAGACAATTTTATGTTCACTATAAAATATGTTTAGAGAGACATTACATTACATGCTCTGTTCTGCTGCCTGTAAAATTCTGGAAAAATCACGACAAATCTTAGAATATTAAAAAAACATGAGTTTATATATAAGCTTTTGTCGAAAACATACCCGTTATGGAGATATCAAGATTCCATCATGGGGGGGGGGGGGGGTCATTGTCAACTGCAGATAGACTCGTTGTAGAGCCTGCTCTACTAACCGTAAAATTCTGGACAAATCATGACAAATCATAGAATATTAAAAGAACATAAGGTTATATGTATATTTTAGTCGGAAAACATACCAGTTTTAGAGATATAGAAAAACATGACAAGAATGTCATGTTTTATACTTGTTCCTGGGCCGATTTTCATGTTTTAAGAGTGCACATATATGTATTCAAGGTCCAGGAATTCGAATCTGGTTTTAGATTTATTATCCGATCGATATCTGAGGAGCTATAGCGCAAATATGTGTTTATTATATGTTAAATGTGCCATATCTCAATAGGCTTTCGTCCAACAAAGAATCTAATTAGATATTCGAACTCCCTGACCTCGAAACTATGGGAATACACTTTTAGATTATTAAAATCCATGCAGAAATGACCCGAAAATATCTCCTACCTATGATTTGAGGAACTTTGACTCGAAAATCCCAAGTCCAGCAGTCACATGATGTCATGTGACATGTTGAACTTCTGTTTCGAGCACAACGTTGATTCTTCTTCATCACCACCATCATTCTTCCCCTCCCCATCCTCCCCCTCCAGGCCTGTAATATGGTAAGTAACATCCTCTTCACCTTCCTACCTCTCCCCCAGCTGATTCTAAGCTGGTTTAGGACGCTTTTTTGCCTATTTTGGACGCTTTTTTGGGGGATTTTTGGAAGCTTATTTAGGGGGATACTTGGGGAGATATTTGAGGGGATACTTGGGGGATATTTGAGGGGATATTTGAAAGGATTTTGGGGATTCTTTGGTTACTGGTGAGTGCTCTCTATCTCTGTATGTTTTCATACTCATTTGTTACTTGTAGACTATTCATTTTCTCATCATCACTCCCTCATCATCACTCCCTCATCTTTCCATCTCATCCTTTTGTATAGATTGTATCCAATGTATTATATTTACTATGCTAATATAATCACTTTCACTCTTAAGCTTCTTATTATTGTCTTAGTTGACCTTGAGTGTCTTAATTATGTACTTGAGTGACTTGAATATGACTTTTTACTAATCTATCTTTATGTCAATATTTTTATATCTATGAGAAAGACATCAACTAAGTACAGTTTAAGTGACTTTTAAGTCATTTCCAAGAACCTTAAGATACACAGGCCTAAGTATCATTAAGAAGATTCAGAAAGGTATCTGTTCTTAATTGTTTCTTAATGACCAATTAAAAACAATTAAGAAAAAATCTTTTTTGCTGATGAATGTATAGAGGAGTTTTGGGGGGATTTTAGAGATTCTCTGGTCCCTGGTGAGTGTTCTCTATCTCTGTATGTTTCCATACTCATTTGTTACTTGTAGACTATTCCTTTTCTCATCATCACTCCCTCATCATCACTCCCTCCATCAGCAAAATGTCCAAATCTTATATGAACTTTTTTAGTCTTATTCGTGTCATACCTTAGTTTGAACTTATTTTGGGAGCACTTGAAGGCAGAGTTGACAGCTAAGTTAAAGAAAAGGTGATAAGTTGCAATAATAACACACAAAGCAAAAAAGTCTTGGGAAATATTATGTCCTTTTCATCAAGTCATTGTAAGTTCTGTTCTACTGCTCATAAAATTCCGGAAAAATCATGACAAATCTTAGAATATTAAAAAAACATAAGTTTATATGTAAGCTTTTGTCAGAAACATACCCGTTATGGAGATATCAAGATTCCATCATGGGGGGGGGGGTCATTGTCAATTGCAGATAGACTCGTTGTAGAGCCTGCTCTACTAACCGGAAAATTCTGGACAAATCACGACAAATCATAAAATATTAAAAGAACATAAGGTTATATGTATGTCTTTGTCGGAAAAAATACCAGTTATGGAGATATAGAAAAACATGACAAGAATGTCATGTTTAATACTGATTCCTGGGCCGATTTTCATGTTTTAAGAGTGCAAATATATGTATTCAAGGTCCAGGAATCCGAATCTGATTTTAGATTTATTATCCGATCAATATCTGAGGAGCTATAGCGCAATCTTGTGTTTATTATATGTTAAATGTGCCATATCTCAATAGGCTTTCATCCAACAAAGAATCTAATTAGATATTCGAACTCCCTGACCTCGAAACTATGGGAATACACTTTTAGATTATTAAAATCCATGCAGAAATGACCCGAAAATATCTCCTACCTATGATTTGAGGAACTTTGACTCGAAAATCCCAAGTCCAGCAGTCACATGATGTCATGTGACATGTTGAACTTCTGTTTCGAGCACAACGTTGATTCTTCTTCATCACTACCATCATTCTTCCCCTCCCCATCCTCCCCCTCCCCCTTTCTTGCCCTCCAGGCCTGTAATATGGTAAGTAACATCCCCTTCACCTTCCTAGCTCTCCCCTAGCTGATTCTAAGCTGGTTTAGGACGCTTTTTTTGCCTATTTTGGACGCTTTTTTGGGGGGATTTTGGAGGCTTATTTGAGGGGATACTTGGGGGGATGTTTGAGGGGATACTTGGGGGGATATTTGAGGGGATGTTTGGAAGGATTTTGGGGATTCTTTGGTCACTGGTGAGTGCTCTCTATCTCTGTATGCTTTCATACTCATTTGTTACTTGTAGGATATTCCTTTTCTCATCATCACTCCCTCATCATCCAATCTCATCCTTTTGTGTAGATTATATACAATGTATTGTATTTGTTATGCTAATATAATGACTTTCTCTATGACTTATTCACTCTTAAGCCTCTTATAATTGATTTTATGACTTTGGCTTGTCTTATTTTTCCTTAGCTGCCTTAATTGTATGCTTTTATGACTTGAGTATGACTTATCCTTTCTTTTCAACAATGAAATTACTTGATTGAACATCTACACCTTGGCCTCAAAGTCAGAATAAGTTTCAAAAGGAGAAAAAAAGTCTGTTTTAAAACCTGTGAGTAAATTTTTCCTTATTTTGAACTTTTTTTCATGTTTAAGTTATTTAAGTTGAACAAAAGTTGGATTTACGTTTTCCTGATGACTGTACGGTACTTCAGTCTGAAAATTAACTTAGATTGTTCCTCGCTATCTTCTGCTTGATCTCTCTCTCGCTCTCAAATGATTCTGCATTCTGCGGGTTGCTCGTCTCTATCTCTAAATCGGCTATCAACTTAGTTGGAAGGCATAGAGCACCGTTCCCGTGTCGCTAAGGCCAAAGCCGTTTGTTCGCTAAGTCCTTTCCGGCTTAGCGTTCCCTTTCTGGTCATAGTCTTAACAGACCCACAACTTTTATATTTAAATAACACACATGTATTATGTAAACATTATGCAAATGTTACTGTAAATTTAATTTACATAGTACTTATGTAATATGTTTTACATATTTAAACTTTATGCAAACAAAAGTCTTAAATTGAGCTTTATTGCATTTTTAATTTACATATGTTTTAAATAGTACACGTATTATTGAAATAATATTTACTGTAATGTTTGCATAAAGTTTGCATAATACATGTGTACTATTCAAATATAAAGGTTGTGACTGCTTCTATCAGTTTCAAGTAAGGTTGATGTATTTTATTTATTAAAATTTATTGATTGTATGCAGTCAACACTACTGACAACAGGAAAACTACTGTGCTTTAGTATTTTTGCTGATAAATCACAATTATCAACCTTCAGTACACAACAGGGATATCCAATCATTGCTAGAATTGCAAATTTACCAGTGGAGATTCGGAATAGTCAAGGACTTGGTGGCAGATGCATTGTTGGATGACTTCCAGTGGTACGTCTCATATATATATATATATATATATATACAGTATGATTATATCGCTAAGTTATTTTAGGTTCGCACTGAACCAGGTGCAGATAAAAGTCATGTACAGTAGATTTCAAGTGAGTAGTATGACATGAATCATTTTCAATTTTTTTGCGCAAGCTAGCGGAAATTGCACCATCGGGAAAATGGGTTAATGACGGAAATGGGAAGAAATTACATCTCTTTCCATTTATTTCAATTTTATCAGCAGACTTTGAGGAACAGTAAGCCAAATTATCTAAAGCCTACAATTTTAAACTCAAAGATATTGATAGAGTTGTTATGTTAGAACCTTGCCAGAATGTCACAGTGTCACATCTGTCACATCTGTCACATATTTTATTACATAATAATTTCCCTCTGCTGCTACAGTTTGACGGAGGCTAAACTATCGGCATACTGCTAAAATGGCGCAAGCTACAGATTTACCAATTGAACTTTATGATCTTATCTTATCTTTCTTACCCCCGAACCATGCGGAGCAAGTACAGTGGAGAAGAGCAGCGGCGGCTATAGGAAGAGAAGACAGGCCGGTAGGATGGAACCTATCGGATCACCAGTGCAGGGAATGTGGGAGAATGTCCTTAGCAGTATGGGACCAAGAGGAGCAGAAGGTGTGGGTAATACAGAGGTGGACTTACTGGGGACGTCGCTATTGGGAAATAGCTGGATTCTTTGTATTATGCCCATGTGATACGTTGTTGGCAAATTACTTTGGGAGGCATTGGTTTGTGTGAGCAAATTACCTGTTTAGGAGTTATTTGTACTTGTGGACACTTTTATGGTTTGTTTGGTGTTGTTGACGTTTTTATGATCAATTTACTTTTGTTTACTTACTTCTTACTCCACTCTTCTTTTCTCATGTCAAATGTATAATTAGTTTACTTTCTCATACGTTACTTCTTTTCTCATGTCAGTATATAAATAGTTACCTAGGGTAGTTGGTATGTGCGCCGCAGTCTAGGTATATAAGTAGGTGGAAACTTATAGAAAACTCTGTCGAGTTCTCTTAGGTTCAGGCCTAATAAAACTTTTGTCACTTTACCTCTTAGTTCTTAAATTCAGGTGTGACCTGTGACATCACAGTCGCCCTAACAGTAGAATTCGACTACTCCAGGGATCGCACAGCACAGTGCCCTCCCTACCTTTTACTCTCTTATCGCCCTCTACTCTCTGCGTGCCATCGCGGCCGCCACACACATAGCCGGTCCCTAGGCTTAAGGGGTGATCGGGTACAGTCACAACGTACCCCGTTGAGACTAAGGTGTGTCACGTGCCTTAGTTAGACACGAGACGTTCACCACGTGAGGTGTTTTTCTTATATACTTGTACTTTTTCCCATATCAACCTCGTGCTGCCGCTGCATTGTCAGCTGGTACACGCAGAGGAGTGAGAGACCCACTTTAGGTGACTCTCTAGATTAGCGTGGGAATCCGTTCCCGTACATACCTCTCATCTTAGTCTATCCCTTCGGTCAAGCGACCATTCTTGAATACAAAACCTTTTCTCTCTTCGTGTACACATCCAAGTGAAGCAGGCTATTGGCTTCATTGGATTGGTGGATATGCATCAGGTGACAGGAAAAGACCTCCCTCACCTCCCTCAAAATTTCTCATCAACCACCGCCTGGAACTTTTCGAGTGCCTTCCTCTGAAAGCGAGGAAGAAGAAGAATATGCCTCGGAATCTCAATCCAAGGAATCCGAACCAGAACAACGAGAACCCTCCGTATCCCCCTTACCCCTATATCAACCACCTCCCCCCGAATATAACAACCCAGAAATGGCTACCGCCCAACAAATACTCGACCAGCTGAACGCTCAGCAAAATCTCATCGCCCAACTGCAGCAGCAGCTCGCTACGCTGCAGAACCAGCCCCAAGGACCACCAGGACCACCAGGTCCAGCTGGGGAAGACGCACCCCTCCCCGTTGTCAATATACCGCCACAAATCGATGTGGCAAAACCAAAAATATTCTCAGGAGATGGAAGGGAGCTGAATGGTTTCATAACGGCCTGCAAAATTTACTTGAATTTAAAAATGGCAAACAGAAGACAGGAAGAACAGATCACATGGATACTATCGTATGTACAAGGAGGAGCAGCGGAGTCATGGAAAGAGAACATTATGGAGATGATGGAAAACAGTGAAGAAGAAGCTCCGGACAGCACGGAGGAGCTTTTTGATAGCCTTCGAAACAATTTCGGAGACGCAGATGAGGAGAGTATGGCAGTAGGGAAATTAAGGTTGATCGAACAAGGAAGCAAGAGTGCAGAGGAACATGTACAAGAATTTAAGAGGATAGCACAAGATAGCGGATATGAGGGAAGAGCCCTCATTGAAGAATTCAAAAGAAGTTTGTCAGGAAGAATAAGGAAGGTGCTGATGGAAGCAGAAAGCCCACCAACTACCATCAAGAGTTGGTACGAAAGCAGCATGAAATTGGATAGGCAGTGGAGACAGGCAAAACCAGAGGAAGATTATTATTGGCGGGGGCAAGCTAAGCCCCAACTATGAACCCACACCCCCAACAACACTTTCATGACGCCACAGCCTCAACATCGAGATCCCAATGCGATGGATGTCGACACAGCAGCAGGACCCAGTCGAGGTCCTATCAAGTGTTACAAGTGTGGAAAGTTGGGGTATATGGCCAAGAACTGCTGGAGTAAGGCCCCAGCACGAGATGTACGAACGATAGATGTGGATGAACAGCGGGAATATTGGAAGGGGATGTTCGAGGAAGAACAGAAGAATTTAAAAGAGTAAAGGAAGCAAAGTCTCCTCGTTTGACTTCCTACAACAAATTTGATGTACTATGTAATGAAATCAATGTTTGCGACACGGTACGAGAGGAGAATTTCCTTGTAAGGACAATCCGGCCTTTAAGGGAAATTAAGCTGAATGTGGGAGTAGAGAAACTGGACACGCATGATGGAGTTGGAGTACAAGCGTTATTAGATAGTGGAGCAACGGGGATGTTTATGGATAAGGCGTTCACGGATGAAGAAGGGTTCAAGCTGGAACCTTTAGAAAGACCAATCCCGGTCAGAAATGTCGACGGAACAATCAACGCATCTGGGGCAGTAACACATCGAGTGGCTGCAAACGTATACTACAAGGGGCATAAAGAAAGAGTGCCCTTTGAAATATGCAGTCTCGGAAAAAATAAAGTCATACTAGGGATGCCTTGGCTACAGATGCATAACCCAGAAATCGATTGGGAGAAAGGAGAAGTAAAGATGATGAGATGTCCAGAAGGATGTGGATACAAGGATAAAGGAAAAGCAAAACAGGAGGAGATACGAAGGGTGGAGGAACCAAGGAAATCAACACGAGAGTTGATGAAAGAAGCACGAGAAGAAGAGAAGAGGGAAAAACCTGATATGTCACACAAGCAATATGCAAGTTGGAAATTAGTTTCCTTCCCAAGAAAATCAAACTGGGGAATGGTGTTGCAGTATAGATGCAAAGAGTGTGGAACCCAAACATCGGAACACTTGCTGAGCAAACACAAATGCCCAGCAATGGAAGAAATGGCCTTAGACAAGTTTGGAATGCCATACAAAGGAAGTGATGACGAAGAGGAAGGGCCAACCATGGCCAAGATAGAAGCATATGAAAAAGAGCAAGAAGAAATCAGAGATGAGGAAGAAAGATACAAACGGGTGAACAAGGCAGTAGGGAGATTCACCACTCCAAAAAACATCATCGAAGGGATCGCATTAGGAGTCGAGGCAGCATTTGCCAGGGAATTGGCACGTAACAGGCGTGCTAATAGTAGAGCTGAGGGGTTGGCACAACAACCCAAAGAGAAAGCTGAGGGGTGGGCGCAATCACCCGGTGACATGGCTGACTGATTAAATGGGGATAAGGCAGAATGTCTAGAAGAAGATAACAGCAAGACAGCCACCGCGGGACAAGCGGGGGCTGGACAGGTACGTCCTAAACGAATAAGCGCCCAAAAGAAAAATAGGAGTAGGCAAGAAGGAGAGCAACTAGAAATGTGGGTAAGAGGAATGACAGAAGAGATGCTGGTAGAAGAAGAAATTCGAAGCATAGAGTCAGTAAAACAAGTGGTACCAAGACGGTTCCACAAATTCCTTAAAGTGTTCAAACAAAAGGAATCGGAGAGGATGCCTACTAGAAAACCATGGGATCATGCTATCGAATTGAAGGAGGATTTCAAACCCAAGAAAGGGAAGATATATCCATTGTCACCGAACGAAAGAGAAGAGGTCCAAGCATCCATCAAGGATCAACTCTGAAAAGGATATATTAGGCCTTCAAAATCTCCTCAAACATCACCAGTATTTTTTGTGCCAAAAAAGGATGGAAAGAAGAGAATGGTGCAGGACTATAGGTTTTTGAACGATTGGACGATTAAAAACAATTATCCTTTACCTTTAATTTCTGAACTTATAGACACTATGGGTAGCAAACGATTATTCTCTAAGATAGATTTACGTTGGGGTTATAATAACATTAGAATAAAAGAAGGAGACGAGTGGAAGGCAGCCTTTACTACTTTCATGGGTGCCTTTGAACCCACTGTTATGTTTTTCGGACTTACAAATTCGCCTGCTACTTTTCAGACTATGATGAACGAACTTTTTAGGGACTTAGTAAATACTGGAAAAGTAGCTGTATTTATTGATGATATCTTGATAGGAACAGACGATAAAGAAGAGCATGATAAGGTGGTGGAAGAAGTGTTGCAAAGGTTGATGGACAATGATCTATTCGCAAAGCCAGAAAAATGTGAATGGAAACAAAGTGAGATGGGATTCTTAAGATGTATGATAGGAAGAAACGGAATCAAGATGGAGGAAAGAAAAGTGAGGGACATAGTAGAATGGCCGACCCCAAAATGCGTTAAAGACGTACAAAAATTCTTGGGACTAGCAAACTACTATCGACGATTCATTGAAAAATTCGCCAGTATTGCAAAACCACTACACGCATTAGTCAAAAAGGACAGAAAATGGAGCTGGGGAGATGAAGAAGAGGAAGCCTTTTGTACATTAAAAGCGAAGTTCACATCACATCCAATTCTAGTAGCACCAGAATTGGATAAAGAACTAAAGGTGGAATCCGATGCATCAGCTTATGCTACGGGTGGAGAATTATCAATGAAATGTGAAGACGGAAAGTGGAGGCCAGTGGCATACATTTCCAAATCAATGACGGAGACGGAACAAAACTACGACATTCATGATAGGGAGATGCTGGGGATTATGCGGTGTTTAGAAGAATGGAAACACTTCCTGGAGGGAGCAAAACATAAGTTCGAGATTTGGACAGATCATTGCAATCTAGAATACTTCACAAAAGCCCAAAAACTAAATCGACGACAAGCCAGATGGGCTTTATACCTATCTAGATTCAATTTCGAATTAAAATTCCGCCCAGGAAAGACAATGGGGAAGGCAGACGCATTGAGCAGAAGACCTGACTTCGAACAAGGAACAAAGGACGATAACAAGGATCAAACCTTGTTGAAACCAGAATATTTCGCAATCCGAGCAATGGAAGAGGGTCATATGTTAATCAATGCGGAGGAGGAGGAAATATTAGAGAAAATCAGAAAATCAGAAGCAAAGGAAGATGATGTGGTAAAAGCGGTGGAGGAAATGAAACGAGCAAAAGTGAAGTCGCTAAGGGGAGACGAGTGGAAGCTAGAAGAAGGATTAGTATTGAAGGAAGGAAAAGTCTATGTGCCAAAAGGCGAGACATTAAGGACGAAGATCATCAACTACATCATGATACTCCCATTGCTGGACACGGAGGACAATGGAAGACGGTAGAAATTGTGACGCGCAATTACTGGTGGCCAGGTGTCACTAAGCAAGTCCAAAATACGTAGAAGGATGCGACCAATGCCAACGAAATAAGAATCGACCGACACCGCCGGCAGGAAAACTAATGCCAAACCCTATTCCCACAAAACCATGGGCCGACGTATCTGTCGACTTCATAGTATAATTGCCGGAATCTCAGGGAATGGACTCAATTTTAGTGGTGTGCGATCGCTTCAGTAAAATGGCTCATTTTATCCCAACTACGGAAACGACATCAGCGCTAGGACTAGCCAAGCTGTTCAGAGATCATGTATGGAAGTTGCATGGACTACCAGAAACGGTAATCTCAGATAGGGGACCGCAGTTTGCTGCAGACTTTATAAAGGAGTTGAATAAAATGTTGGGAATCGACACTAGGTTATCTACGGTGTTTCACCCACAGACTGATGGCCAAACCGAGCGAACCAATCAAGAACTAGAACAATATCTCCGATCATTTGTTGATCATAGACAAACTGATTGGCCTGATTGGTTAGCAACGGCGGAGTTTTCCTATAACAATAAAGAGCAATCGTCAACAAAGGAAACTCCATTTATAGTCAATGTAGGAAGACACCCAAGAACTGGCTTCAATCGTCGACGACAAGGCAACCACCCAGTGGCAGTAGATTTTGCGGACCGCATGAAACTTCAACACGAGGAAACTCAAGCGGCCCTAAAAAAGGCACAAGATGACATGCGGAGATATGCGGATAGAGGCAGGGGAGAAGCGGTAAAATACAAAATAGGAGACAAAGTTCTATTGGCTACCCGGGACCTTCAAATCCAGGGACGACCTACATCAGGAAAAAAGTTTTTTTCTTAATTGTTCTTAATCAGTCATTAAGAAACAATTAAGAACAGGGACCTTTCTGAATCTTCTTAATGATACTTAGGCCTGTATATCTTAAAGTTTCTGAGAATGACTTAAAAGTTACTTAAACTGTACTTAGTTGAGTATCCCCTCAAATAACCCTCCAAAAATCCCCCAAAAATGCGTCCAAAATAGGCAAAAAAAATGTCCTAAACCAGCTTAGAATTAGCTGGGAGAGAGCTAGGGAAGGGAAGGGAAGATACTCACTTGAATATAAGCCTAGGAGAGCAATGAGGAGGGAAGGGGAGGGAGGGGAGGGGAGGAATGATGGTGGTGATGAGGAAGGATCAACGGTCATGCTCGAAACACAAGTTCAACATGTCACATGACATCATGTGACTGCTGGACTTGTAATTTTCGAGTCAAAGTTCCTCAAATCATAGGTAGGAGATATTTCGGGTCATTTCTGCATGTATTTTAATGATCTAAAAGTGTATTCTTATATTTTTGAGGTCGGAGAGTTCGACTATCTAATCAGATTCTTTGTTGAATAAAAACCTATTGAGATATGGCACATTTAACATATAATAAACACAAAATTGCGCTATAGCTCCTCAAATATTGATCAGATAATAGATCTAAAATCAGATTCAGATTCCTGGACCTTAGAAGCATATATTTACACTTTTAAAACATGAAAATCGGCACAGGAACCAGTATAAAACATGACATTCTTGTCATGTTTTTCTATATCTCCATAACTGGTATGTTTTCCGACAATGACATACATATATGTCGGATGCACCCCGAGGTTACTGTAACGTGTTATGATGCGTCACAGCGCTCAAGTAGGAAAGGGGTATTACAGCGCATTGTCATGCCGTAGTCAATTTTAGTTAGATCAAGTTATATTTATAGTGCATTGATTGTAACACATCAATGATTGTGGGAACACTCATCAAGGTGCTGCACCCTGTTGCAGCGTAGTTGTAACACTTGCTAGTACGCACAAGTAATACGAAAAGTATATGCCTATAAGGCTCACTGAAAGAATCAAAGTAGTGACCCATAGTAGTCACAATGATAGTATAACAGAGGATGCACGCATCGAAATACAAGAAAGATGTTTATTACCTATTACTTATTTCTGGAGCTCTTTCTGCTCGGAGCAGTATTGCTACTGCCTCGGCTTTTCCCTCTAGTTGTCTTTCGACCCCTACCACGCCCCCTGTGCGAGTTGACTTCGGAAGTAGCAAGAATGTCAGGAGGTGAAACAGAATTGGAGGTGGCGAGAGGGTTGGGAATTGTTCCTGCACTGAGGGGAACAGGTCCAGCGAGGGGAATCATTCCAGTGAGGGGAGTAGGAATTAGAGCAATACTCGGCTGAAGTTGAAGTGCAGGAGCTGATTGGGAAAAAGAAGGGGGCCTTGCAGCTGGCACATTAATCAGGCTATCACCACTGTTTATGATATCGTCGTTTTCATCAAATTCCACTTCGGCGATTGTTTTATCACCTGATAGAGACCTAAGCGTAAGCAGCAGTTATTAATAAATGAATAGATTTTCGCATGCCTGCCATTGCAATCCCATCACTCAATTCCTCTCCATCGTCGACTGCAGGAGAAGAGGAGCCAGATCCAATGAGTCCAGCCTCTATCCCGCTGTCATCACTGGCAATGCTACCAGTTTCACCTGTAGATATCTTTTGTCGTATTTCCTCCGTAAAAATGATGCTGTTATAGAAATCAAAAATCTTGCTGTGATTATTGCGAGCATTTATCATAATTATCATTTATAATCATCAAACCGACAAGCATAAGGCCACTGTGTTACTCCCCCTGTATTTTCAAATTTTGGGTCCCATGAATGAAGATACACGGCCTTCAGAAAATACAATCAATGCCCTAGTAGCACCATAGTTTAAAACTTACCAGTACGGCAATAAATGCAATGAATCCTGGCGTAACCCTATTGACACCCCATAACTCTCCATATGTCTCCCTCGTCTTGGCTGAGCTTTTCTCTTTGATAGAAGCTGGGCCAAACAGTAGCCCTCTTCCTAACTGAAAGAAATTGTTAGTATAGATCACTAATAATAAAAGATCACTTACCACAACATCTATATTTTAGTAACACATATGTTTTATGTAAACATTATGCAAACATTACCGTAAACATAATTTACATAGTACATGTGCAATATGTAAAATATATCTAAACTTTATGCAAATAAAAGCCTTAAAATGGGCTTTATTGAATTTTAAATTTACATATGATTTACATAGTACACATGTAGTATGTATATTATATTTACGGTAATGTTTGCATAATGTTTGCATAATACATGTGTACTATTCAAATATAGAGGTTGTGTACCAGGGCAAGAGCATGATTCATCAAAAAATACTTTTTTCCACTTTGCGAAGTGTTTTTGCGATACAAAAGTGGATAGAACTTTGAGAACTTGTTTGCATTTGGAGCTTGCAGCATGCTGAGGAAATATGGGTCGGTTGAACACTGCAATTTTGGTAGGCTGTAGCTAGATGCGTTCTCAGGCCAAACAAGGGGTGCTAGTGCCTTGGCTTTGATTGCCAAAGTGCGATGTATTTCACTGTGAAACTTTCTGAACTGAAATACACAAATTATTGCTAATCATTGCTGCAAATAATTGGGACTCACCTGCGACCGAAACATGGGGTTACACTCCATATCGCCATAAAAATCAGCTGGGACTGCCTGGTAAAGCTCAGCTCGGATGGCATTTCGCTTCGTTTCATCACTGGAAAAGTGTTCTAGATCAGTGATAGCATCGTCAAGATTGTCGGTTTCAAGCCTCCCATCAGTTCCAGGAAAGATATCTCGCTTGACCCACAACTCGGCCATAACTGTGAATTTCTGTGCTGCAACTCTAATGGGAGCAAGCTCAGATTTCTTGTAATCCACGTTAATACTCTTGCTACTATCATTTCCATCACTATCTTTATCGTTATTGCTGCCACTGCCATTTTCAACAGTACCGTCCAAAGTACTGCCGATATCAGACCGTGCAGGTGAATGGGTTGAGTGACTGGCTTGACCTGTCCGAGTGGCTTCAAGTAATCGGGAAGTAATGCGATGCCTTTCCTCAGATAGTCGGAGTTGTTTCTGCAATATGCAAAGCTGCTCTACAGCGTCAGGTTCCTGTATATATATAAGAGTTAAATAATATATTCATTTGCAGGAAACAACACCCACGTTGGCAGGCTGCTGAACTGGCAAGGGTGCAGGTTGAGATGCCTGCCTTGAATGGGATCGAGAAGGCTCTCGAGATCCTTGTTGAGAAAGTTGAGAGTAGGACTTTTGTTTTTTCGACGCCATACTTTCAGATGAGAGGTGAGTGCACGTTATTATAGCCAAAGTGATGCCTTTGCTACTTGGCTTGCTCACGCCTCATTGGAAATCAAGAGGTGGGGTTCTAAAAATGAGCCCTTAGCTTGTCGCATGTTCTTCTTTATCATTGTTCTAGGCTCAGTAAGTGAGTCAAAGCGACTGAACAATAGGGATATTTTAAAATATCCTGCCTAATTGCCTCGGAGCATGCTGCCACAAAAATAATCCCTGGAAAAATATTCACCGATAAGGAACTACCACCCTATTCATTGGTTCTAGCCTCCAGTCAGCACTGCTGTAAAAAATACTGCTTCTGCGGAGATGCCAGTGGGTGTTGGAGCAACCCTGCTAATATTAGATCACTGATAATATCAACCAATCAGCTTGAGGTTTCCCACAGCTGGATTATTGTATTTGGTTGATCTTTCACTTGCACCGCACCACGTTCTATTCCCCTGGCATCTTCTGTTATAGTGACCCCGGCCTGGTCCTAAGCTGGGGCGTTACGTCGATAGAAATACTCAGAGTTCTAAAGCGTAACAAAGGAGACCTCCTCGATAAATCGAGAAGAGTAACTCAAATGCGCCGTTATAGTACTAAGAGCTTGAGAGCGATTTATAGAGCTTAGCAATTAAGTCTGACGGTTCAAGCGTATAGTTAGACTAAGACTTTGTATTCAAGTCTCCACCTAACCAAGTAGAAACGTTGTTTCTACATGGTAAAGTTGAGCGTCTTATATATGTTTTACAAGTACTCTATATATAACTAAGATCAACTTCTTAAGGTACCGAGACTCGACTTGGGGACGACTCGGGAATTGAAAAGAAGTTTTTGTCACACTAAAATAGAAACGGAACAAGTGAACGACAATTATAGAAAGTTAATTATAAACTATTTCCGGATCATTAAAACAGATCAATAGAGTATGTAAGAAAATCACAATCAAGATAGCGAAATATAAGTACACTAAAAGGAAAACATAATTGTAATTACAAATGAAGTAAAAACTATGAGAAATATAACCGTAGATGTCACGGTTCATAACACTATCCCTTTCCTAAGATAGTTTACCAGAACTATCTAGATGTCAGGGTGTCCTTCACCGCTCATGTTGTATTCTGCAACATCGTCGTAAGTATATTCGTCACCTGCGTTGTAATGTTCTGGTGACGGGGATTGTTGGCGTTGAGGGTGTTGAGAAGGCGGAAGGTTACCGGAAGTTGTTCTTCGAGAGTGACGATAGGAGGGAGGGATGGATAGCGCAAGTTTTCCGTACTTGTTGTTGTTGTTGTATTTTGACCTAGGATTGGGTTTAGGTCGATAGAGTGGTCGATAGGTTGGTCCAAGTTGGGTAGTGGTAATTGGGCCGGAAGTAGGAGTGGTGTTGGAGGTATGGATGGTGCTGGTCAGTACACCGGACTGTTTGGACTGTAACTGTCCAGACTGTAATATGAGGGGGTGTATGGTGGCGTAGGAAGTTGGCGTTCTGGCAGTATAGGCATATGGACTGGACTCTGAGGTTGTGACTGCGGTTGGGTTAATAAGGGTGTCAACATATGCCAGGGCACCTGGGGAAAGTTCCCTGCGTGCAATTCCCGCATAAGGATTTCGGGAACAAAATTTGGCAAAGTGTCCAGGCGCCTTGGTGTTGCAGTAATGGCAGTAGTATAAAGTGCATTCCGTCTAGATATGACCCATTCCGCTACATAGTTTGCAGGATGTACGTCCACGTCGATACGGGGAATTAGTTCCTGATGTGCGAGTAACCGGATGATGGTTCGACAGATTTGGAGGAGGCGATATTCCTGGGTGTGGTATAGCCAATTCATGAAGCTGCTGTGGTTGTATAGAAGATGGGGGAGTTGGGATACTGTCAGATTGGGAGGTGCTTCCAGGAGACGATTCATGTCGGTCTGGAGTTGGTTCACTGATGTCCGAATCTTTGTGAAGTGGCGCAGCATTGATGTCTCTGATTCTCCTGAAGATCTCATTACCATGGGGAGACCTCGGGAGATGGCGTGCCAGACGAGTGAGGCGGGTGTCCATTTCCTCCATTGCTTGAAGGTATGAACGTCTTGCAGAAGTGAGCTCATCAATATGAGCCCCGATATCGTACACAATCTCAAAGAGTCGAGAAACGCGGCCGTGACCGGCCAGAAAGTTTGCGGCTGTTTGTTCGTGAAGAAATGCATGTCGAACGGTGGCATTCTTGTCAATGGGTTGTTCTTCTTGACAAGAAGTATCGCGTGTCGGTTGCGGGGAAGGAGGGGATGGAGGTGCTGATTTCGAATCAGAATTACTGGCTTTGTCTTTCTGATTGGTGGCATTGAGAGGAGAGGACGATGAGAGAGTAGTAGCTAGAACTTGTTGGATGGCTTGTATGTTGCTCATGAAGCTGGAGAGTTAGCTGAGTTTCTTTAGGTTCTTATACTCTCCAAGTATCTCGCTTGAATTTGCAAGATCTTCTTCCGATTCCCATGAATCCTCTGACGGTCCATATCCTTGCCATCTGACAAGATATTCTGTTCTTGTTGCGAGTCTTCCATTTCCCAAGTGTCTCTTCCTTGCTCTGTGATTAAGGATCGCTTCGACTTCATACTCCTCTTCTCCAGACACTAATGTCGGAGGTGGCTGTGGATTATGTTTTCCATAGATGTCATTCTCTACTACGGGTGTGAGTAGGGATGCATAGAATTTGTTGTGTATCTTCCATCGCTTCGGAAGTTCTAACTCGTATGTTGTGGGAGAAGTTCTTCTAATTACTCTGAAGGGTCCTTCTCTTCTTTGACTGAGCTTCTTTGATGCGTACGGCACGGGCAAGTTTTGGTTATCTAACCAAACTCTATCACCAACCTTAAGTGCGTTCCAGGGTCGGTTACTTCGGCTAGCCATCTTCAAACGTGCTTGCTCATGTGCTTCGATTGCTGCTTCTCTAGCTTGTTCTAAGAATAATGTCTTCTCTTCGATAGAAGGTACATTTGATTCTTCTTTGTTAATGAATGCTTTAGGATTGTATCCTAATATGAGTTCTGAAGGCGAATGTTGTCTTCCTGCATGTGGTCTAGTATTGTGAACAAATTCAATCATAGGTAATGCTCGTCTCCATGTAGCATCAGCAAAAAGTCACACAACTTATGCAAACTTATGAAAAAGTTGCCTTATGCTTGCCTTATAAAGACCAACTTAAGGCACATAAGTCTCCAAAATAGCATAAGTTCATAATTTTTCATAAGCCAGACAAGAAGTTTACACATAAGTCACACATTAGTTCATAAGTTGGATACAAAGAAAGCATAAGCACAGGACATTTCATAAGTCAGACCAAAGGGTAAATCACAAGTCAGACAAAGTTTCATAAGTCAAACAGGATCTCATAAGTGAATAAGTCAGATAACAGGCAAGCATCATAGCATTATAAGACATTATGCTGTATGTCAAGTTCTACTGCTCATAAATTCCGAAAATCACGACATTCTAGATATTAAAGAACAGAGTTTATATGTATGTTTCATTGGAAA
>NW_006267350.1:624534-626669 GCF_000300575.1 Agaricus bisporus var. bisporus H97
TGGAAAAATCATGACAAGTCTTAGAATATTAAAGAACCACCATGTTTTATGTATGCTTTTGTCAGAAAACATACCAGTTATGGAGATACAGAAAAACATAACAAGAATGCCATGTTTTCTACTGGTTACTGTGTCGATTTTGATGATTGACGAGTGTAATTATATGCTTTCAAGGTCCAGGAATTCGAATCTGGTTTTAGATTTATTATCCGATCAATATTTGAGGAGCTACAGCGCAATCTTGTGTTTATCATATGTTAAATGTGCAATATCTCAATAGGCTTTCATCTAACAAAAGATCTAATTAGAAATCCGAACTCCCCGACCTCAAAAATATAGGAATACACTTTTAGATTATTAAAATCCATGCAGAAATGACCCAAAATATCTCCTACCTATGATTTGAGGAACTTTGACTCGAAAATCCCAAGTCCAGCAGTCATGTGACATCATGTGACATGTTGAACTTCTGTTTCGAGCACGACGTTGATCCTTCCTCATCACCACCATCATTCCTCCCCTCCCCATCCTCTCCCTCCCCCTTTCTTGCCCTCCAGGCCTGTAACTTAGTAAGTAACATCCTTATCACCTTCCTAGCTCTCCCCCAGCTGATTCTCAGCTTGATTAGGACACTTTTTTGCCTCTTTAGGCCACTTTTTTAGGGCTATGTTGGGAGGGTTTTGAGAGGAGATGTGGGGATAATATGTGGATGAGTTTTGGGGGGATCTCTAGTCTTTGGTGAGTGCTTTTTGACTCTTCATCTTCTCATACTCATTTGTTACTTTTAGAATCTCATTTCTCATCATTTCCCCCCCATCTTTCATTTCTACCCCCCTGGCTGCTGTCATATCCCTCTTGTCAACTTTTTTCAGGGTCTATTTCCTCTTTAGGAAGTCTGTATTATACATGGTGTATTGCATTTACTATATGAATATAATTCTTTGTTCCTTATGCATTATGATGTTCCTTATGATTGAGCTTATACTCTCTTACATCTTCTTACTGTCTTAAGTACTTACTTATGCAACTTAAGATAAATCCTCATGACTTATGATAATCTTGAATCTTATGACCATATTGTGACTTATGTACTTATGATTTACTTAAGTATTGCATAAGTCAGAACCTCAGACGGTGACATGCCTTATGCAAAAATGACTTATACTGACTTATGATTTGTATAAGTTTGCATAAGTCAAATTTAAGTCACTTTACCTTTTCCTGATGTATTTGGATTTCTTGAAGTATAGACTGCAAGATAGAATTCTATTTCTTGATTGTAGCGTTCTGTAGTTCCATCAGTTTGTGGATGATAAGCTGTTGAAAATGCGGGCTTGATGTTAAGCTTTTCATAGAGTCTTTGCATAGATTTGGCGGCGAATCGAGGGTCTCGATCTGATATGATCTTCTGAGGTGTTCCATATTTAGAAAATACCTTATCAATTGTTAGGGCGACTGTGACTGTGATGTCACAGGTCACACCTGAACTTAAGAACAATAGAGGAGAGTGACAAAAGTTATATTAGGCGTGAACCTAAGAGAACTCGACGGAGTTTTCTACAAGTTTCTACCTACTTTATATACCTAGACTACGGTGCACAGACCAGCTACCCTAGGTAATTATTTTTATACTGACATGAGAAAAGAAGCTACGTATGAGAAATAAAACTAATTATACATCTGACATAAGAATGGAAGCGTTTGACATGAGAAGAGAAGAGTGGAGTAAGAAGAAAGTAAACAGGAACAACTTTGATCATAAAAACGTCAACAGTACCAAACAAACCATAAAAGTGTCCACAAGTACAAACTACTCCCAAACAGGTAGTCCGTTCACACAAACCAACGCCTCCCGAAGTAATTCCCCAACATCGCATCGCAGGGGCATAGCACAAAGAATCCGGCTATTGCCCATTGCCGTGGTCCCCAGTATCCCCATCTCTGTATTACCCACGCTTTCTGTTCCCCATAGTCCCACATTGCTAAGCATACTCTCCCACACCGTCTGCACCGATGATCCGATAGGTTCCAACCTACCGGTCTTTCCTCTCTTCCTATAGCCGCCGCCCTTCTCCTCCATTGTACTTGCTCCGCATGATTCGTAGGTAAGAAAGATAAGATAGATCAACGAGATC
>NW_006267351.1:0-83729 GCF_000300575.1 Agaricus bisporus var. bisporus H97
TTGTGGTCTTGGCGCCGAGATTCCCACGAAATTGGCACGACTTTAGAAGGGTTTTGAACGTGAATCCCGAGCTCTCACCCGACGATGACTGCAAAATGGTAAGCCGATCCCTTCCTCATTGAAACCTCATTCACCTGACGGGATTCTGCGAATGCGCCAGGTACTCGTCGTGAGGACAGACCTTGGAATGCGTACAGGAAAGATTGCTGCTCAGTATGCTCGCATCCTGTAGATTCATTCATTCATGTCATGTCTAACCACATTATCACAGGTGCTCGTAGGTTGTGGCGTCTAATCAGCTCTCCTCTTGGTTGAAGTTTCAACAGCCATGCGACGTTGGCCTGTTACCAAACCCTACAAGTCGATAATCCCGTCGTAAGTGTCCCGTTCACGCGTCGAGCGCCATGGACATTTATCTCTCTAGTTAGCTTCTACGCCAATGGGAGCGAGCCGGGTACGTCCTTCGACTCAATTGTCATGATAGCATCTTCTCATTCTGTTGAATTCAACTAGTTAAACCAAAGTTGTGCTTCGATGTTCGAGTTGAGGCTGTCTTTGGTCATGCTTGCACTCCTGAATCTCGCCCACCAATCAGATACGAGTGTTCAAATTACAAACGTCGTCCAATGCTGAAACGGTTCCAGCTTCTGCACTACTTCACTTTCACCCCTGGCCTTCTAATATCCGGTAAATGCATGGAGTGAATAATGTCTTTCGAGTACATGATTTCTGTCTGCAATCGAAGCCGTTTGGTGCAGAAATTCAACAACATCGAGGTTCCAATATTCACCTCCATGGAAGCTTCACTCAAATGACATAGTTGTCCATCCTACGCATCATATTTCTTTACTGAAGCGGACGAGGGTAATTTGGAGCGCTCATTATTCCCACTACCATCGACACTGTTACAGGACCAATCGGAACCGGGCGAGACGTCGTCTGGAACGTTGTCCGGACTAGTGTATACACTGGCGCCTAATCTCGTGATGGTCGACTCTCCAAGTCTTGACGATACGAACCAGCCAAAAATACGATGATGCTAAATCATAGGCTAACAATCCCGAGTTCAGGTATCGGGCTGCATCCACATTGTAAAAGGACAATAGCACCTCTAAAGAACCGCTTGCGGGGAAGCGGGAACGTGAAAGTCTTTATCACAGGATCGATGAAGCACACGAGGCTCTCGGACCATCCAAATTCCTCATCTCATCAAAGTACCCTTTGGTGACGTCGATAGCGTGAATATTGTAGTAGACCGAGTGAAACGAAGTTGATTAAAAAACAAATACTACTGACATGAAAAGATGAAGCGCAGTACGTATTCAAAAGAACAAACTCAACAAGCCAGACATTTTAACTTAGGATTACTAAAAAAAAGAGAGGGTTACAAGACAAGGGAGGACATAGAGTTACCAGAGGCGTGAGTGTTGCACCCCGGGTAGTGAAATACAAGTAGGATAGAGACGTCCCAATGATACGAAAAAGGAAAGGGTAGTCTAGTTCATGCAGCATCCGTCATGGGGACGTCATCAACAGGCACTGCTGGGGCGGGATCACCAGCATCTATGGGGAGTTGAGAGATGAGAAAGAGCGGAGAGTATGGAACGCACCTTCAGCAAGCTTTCCGTTTAGATTTATGGCCGCCGTGGCCTGAGTCACCGTCGTATCGTCATCTTTCATTCCGGGGGCAGCAGATAGAGGCGCCAAAGCGCTGATGGAATCGATGGATGCATTGGCAGACTTGTTGGCATTGAGGATTTGTTGCCATTTCTTCACAAGAGCATCGGCGCGTTCCTTGAATTTGAATTCGGCATTTCTCGGGATTTTTTCGTCTTCAAGGACGGCAATGTGTCGCATGACCTTGCCGATCTTGGAAAACTAGGTATAGAGGTTAGGAGAGGAATAAGCAAGTAGAAATGACCTGCCTGAAGATATTCGATGGTGAGCTTGTCGTAGTTTTCGACCGTCGTGAACAGGTGATCGATGGCAGGCATTTCCTGTGCGGAATGAGAGACGACCCGAGTCAAAGCTAGAACGGCGTACCTCGTCTTTAGGGATGCCCTTGGAGCTGAGAAAGGTCTTTTGGAGTTTATGTCGCCAATCCTTGACCTTGGTGGCTTCTGGATCGGTGCTCCCTTTGGCTGTTAAAGAGTTAAAGAAAGATTTGAGGCGACGTCGACGACACATACCGTCGTCGGCGTCGTCGCCTTTGTTGTGCTTCTGTCTCTTTGCGGGTGGAGCGGAGCCCTTGCTGCTGGGGCCGGCATCGGGATCGCCAGCGGCTGTTTGGTCGCCATCCTCTTCCTCCGATTCGATCGTGGCGTTGGCTTTTCTGCCGTTCTTTTTACCCTTGCCTGGAGCAGAGGCGGACTTTCTCTTTGGGTCGGCCATGTCTCGTTTCTTGTGCACCTTTTTCGCCTTGGATATCGAAGGGTCCGAGTCGCGTTTCCTCTTTCTTGACTTGCGGGGCCCAGAGCTCTCGTCGTCAGAGGCATCGGCATCGCTTTCGAGCTCGTCTACTTCGGCATTAGCTTCCTCTTCTGCAGCGAGACGGCTCTCGGCCTCGCGTTCCTCCTCCCACTTGGTGGGGTCGAGAGCGATGCGGTAGCCTTGGAGAAGGTCGCCCGATTTTTTGTTGGGCTCGTTGATATAGGACTGGATTTCACGGTTCTGGAGTTTAGAGATGTCTTTTGCGACGAGCCAGGCACTAAAGCAAGGGTCAGCCGGTGGATGGGGGGGTAGAATAAGACGGACAAGTCGCCAGTAGGAAAGAAGCGAACGCAGTAGAACTGTGTCTTTTTTGTCGTCGGCCGTTCCTTGCGGACGAGCGGGGGCACCGAGTCGGGATCGACGACCTGGATTCGCCAAGTTAGCAGAGAATTGGGAAGACGCGCGACGACGCACCATGCCCGGCCAGGGCGGATAGCCGCGCACTTTTCCGAGAACAATGTCACGGGTTTCATACGTCGCAGACTCTTTTTCGCTTTTGCTCGCCTTTTTCGTGCTCATCGCAGCTGGCTGAATGTCGCTTTTAGTAGCAAACACAACCGACGCTCACCAACACTCAACGTCACACTCGTCCCGTGATCAGTCACCTCACGGGATCACGCTAAAAATATCCAGATGCTCTTCAAACTGTCGCTCATCTCCTTCATCCTTCTTGTCAACACCGAAACAATCCACTATGCTCACGTCACTCATGTTGCTCGTTTAGAGTCAAGGATCTCATACCGTGAACGGCTTTGCGGATTGACTATTGTCTTCTGGGTATCGAGGAACGAGCGTTCGACATTTATTATGATTTATGGCCCAGGACAAACGAGACAGCCTCAATCTTCAAATTTACCCTCAGATTATCCCGACGTGAGAGCTATAAGGAGTGGATTATGAAAGGGCGCGGATGGATCAGCAGACGGAACCCGACTTGTCCATGCCTCGTCAATTTAAATCGTGCTTGCCGAAGGATAATCAGGCTCACAAGACCGACAACTCACTGGTAATTACCAGCAACACCATTTTTCGTCCTCGTGGTAACCTATGACAATCCTAGAACGCCTCGCATTGAAAGCCTCAAATTATTGAAGCTGGTTTCATGGACGCTGGATATAACGCACAGCCAGCGTACGCGAACCGATGATTGATGATCGTAATCCAGGAGCAGTATCAGCCCCCTGTTCCAGCGGGCGCCGGACCCAGTTCCCGGAGCCCCTCTCCGTCTACTGCATCCGCTTGTGATACAAAGATCCTGGAATGGTAAGTATGGGCCATCCGATTTCATATCCTCGGAATGTTCATAAATTTCATGGAAAGTCGCGTTGGTGACCATTCAACCAACAACTATTCAGCCATGAAAACTAATACATCGTCAATTTTTCATTTGCGCTGCGACGATGTCGGGTTGCGTTTAAACCTTTAAATTCCGTCCCTAGCAACGACTTTATGTATTCTCTCAGCCTCTAGAAAACTACAGCAGCAGATGTTGAACACTCTGAACCAAAAATACAAGTGCTCCAAGTTCCGCTCCAAGTTAGTCGCATTTCGCATGACAATTATCTACATATGCGTCGTGCGAACTCCGAGGTCACCGTCCGCGCCTTGTATGACAGGAATGATTTTCCGATGCTAATTGCGATCAATCATGTCAATCTCTCGTACATCAACCCTGTGGGCTGATGCCAGGGGAGTAAATCTTTAGAGTGGAGAACTCCACATGTAGGTATGAGTATGCACCTCAAAAGGCTTTGGGTTCAGGATTACATTCACCACGCCACTCCTTGTCCGACTCAGGATAGTCCATCACGTTAGCGTTTAATTTCAATTGACATTGACGGCGGGATTTCCTTCAGCCGCAGTTTAGGCTTAGGTACAAGATTCTCCAAAATTATAGTCTGTTTGATTAACAAAAAGTAGTCGGAAAAAAACGACAGGAGAAGTGGGACGTCGACAGAAAGGAAACACATGGCTAATTAATGGACGCTATATAAGATGGATTTACGCCTGGACTAAGAGAGAGTGACAACCATTTGAAGATGTGGTATAGAATAACACGAAGAATATACGATAGAATAAAGAGACAAGATTGAATCATAAAAAGGAGGGGGACGTGGTATCTGAGGAAGGTTACATAAGAAAGAAACAGAAAGAGCTCTCAGGTAAAGAACAACCCATATGCGATCATCAGCCAGGCTCTGACTGGTGAACAAAATCGGGGGAAACGTTGGGTGAAGGTAGGCGCGGAAACAAATTGGATTGAATAATTGAAAGCATTTTGCAAGATGACGTTGAAGGACGTGGGGGTCATGGTCCGAGGACGGCACGCGAGGGGGTAACCAACCGAGGGGGAGTCGATAGTACAAGGGAAAACGTCATACCATTCACCAATGATTACAGCAAACCGCATTCCCTGAGATGAAGCTGAAGTAGAATATCCTGAATGGCGCTCAGGACGACTAACCGAACGGAGATTAGCATCTTTCCGATAGGAGCAAGGAATGAACTACACGTACATTTGATCTGCTGCGTGTCAGTGGCACAAGTATAGTGAGCGTAAATTTGTTTCGTGGCCGCGCTCTGATTAAGGGATACAAAACGATGCAGCAGGTAATCGCAAGCCGCGTCATAATTGTCACCGCCAGTGTAATCGGGGAAATAGTCACCCAATGGGGATCGAGGGAGTTTGTCGGCAAACAGGTCGATTTTATTCAGGAACAAGATCTACCAGAGAGGGGGAAAGAGTAAGCGAGAGGTCACAGAGTTGAAATGGATAAACATACTATGGAAGTTTTGACGAACCACCGAGAGTTGCATATTGAATCAAAGAGGGTTAGGGCCTCCTGCATACGATTCTAGAAGGACCAAATTCGTTTGAAACGTGGGAGAGTGGACAGCGGAGATAGATACTTACCACGCTTTCATCTTCATAAAGCATCTGATCGTATTCGCTCAAACTGACAAGGAAGACAAGCGCGGTGACATTCTCGAAACAGTGGATCCACTTCTTCCGCTCGCTACGTTGACCACCAACGTCGAAGAGTTTGTAGGTAAGCTCGCCAACCTTGAAGGTGGTTTCTGTAATACCGGTAGTCTTGACACGACTGCGAAGAATGTCCTGGTCTGTGGGAAGGTAGCCAGGCTGGGCCATGCGGTCAATGGCATTGAAGTAGTAGATCGCGGAGTCATTCAGCTGAAACTCGCGAGAACGGCGGACAGCTTCTTTGACGCTGGGATCACGCCAGAGATTGCGAATAGCATCTGTCACGTCACGAGGCAGCATCTCGGCCTCAATCTGACCAGGAAGGGCGAGAATCGTGGCCTTGCGGGCGTCGTTCTGAGGGGCGAGCTGGAGGTCGAGATGCGGCATCGCCTCAATTATCGCTCTACAAACCAGGTTGGACCATCTCGTGTTGCCAGCGTAGGGACCGCTTACCGCATAGACTGAATGGTGTTTGAAAAGATGATTTCCTTGTAGGAATCCCGCTCCTGGTCATTGTAGCCCCCATTGTGAATCAGTTTCATTTGCTTCAGAACCGTCGACTGCAGCCGAAATTAGCATCAAGTCCGCCCAAAACTGAATGGGTGGCGAACCTTGCCCGACTCTCCAGCACCAAGTAGGAGCATCTTTATTTCGTTTTTTGCCATCATCCTGTCGCGCTTGAGTTGATTTTCGATTTCATCGTTGCCTAGGAAGGGTTAGATGGGCGGTAGACGTGGAGAACGACGAGCACGTACGGGCTTTTGCCTCTTCGTCGACGGTGGAAGATTGAACGCAACCCATTGCAAAAGCAGAAACGCGGGAGGAGAAAGGAGAAAGGAGGAAAACGCTGACCAATCAACAGCCAACAACAACTCACACTCTGCTGACTAAGCATCGGCTACACGAATCGGGAAATAGCTCGGCAGTTGCCCTCCGCCTCATTTCCCGTTCCCGTGCCTTGTCTCCGGCATTGTTTGATTAATTGTTCTCTTTCTCTCGTTGACCCATTGTCTCCGGGTGGGTTTCCGAAAGGTCGAAGGCTCCAACCATGCCTGCTCACCCGCATCGGATTCAGTGTGCAGTCTTGCTTCATTATGCAGAACCTTCAGTGAAACCGATTGAAGCATATCAACAATTTATGTGTCAGTAGAGAGGCAACCGTCAATTTCTTGATTACTCCCTATATCACACATTCTATTTCTCGTCGTCTCAAGCCTTCGAACGAGCTACAGTCCGATAACACTGACGCTTCAAATAGTTAAAGCTCTGGATCTACTTGACCTGATATCAAGGAAACGCTGGGGGAGCTAGAGGTTGTCTACAAGTTGTCACTGTATTCGTGATCCTTCATTTTCAATTCTAAATCACTGGAATACAAGGGTAGTCGACTTGGTTTCCGGCCCCTATCCCCGAGGAACAATTCGACAAACAATTTATCATATTTTGTGCCTGTGCCGCGGCAGTTCAAAAGACAGGCACATCGTATGGGGCACGAAGCGACTCGGACATATTACACCACTGTGAATTAAGCCATCAAAGCATTCGCTTCTTGTAGCCCTCAGAACTCTCCGGGTACAATTTCCGTGGCGGAATACCGACACCGCGTGGTTAGCTATGATTCCTATGACAACGGAATCGAGAGCGTTTCACGCTTAAGTTCTCGACATGTGCTGCTGTTAGCCCACTAGCAGTCTGAGTTTCTGGAAGCAATTCCCATCCCTTCGGGCTCTCGCTTATCTTTGCTCGGTTATTACAACGTTTTGGAAAAAGTGAACCCCACCCGGATTGAACGGATGACCTTGAGGAAACACGCATAAACTGGAATCTCACGCTCTACCACTGAGCTAGGGGTCCTCGTATATGTTTATCTCTCCATTGTATAACTGAGAACGGGACTTTAACGAAAGTGATGATGTGGGAAAACAACAAAAAAAGCGTTACATAAAGGCTTTTGTTTTCCCAAGTTGCAACCAAGTCGTAATGCATTGGCCCTCATGGTAAACCATGTGTAACGTCAAGTCGTACGTTAAGAATAAACCAAGTTCTCTAAGAAGTAATCGCATGTTCAAAATGAAGTATAATGAAACTTCTGTTGAATATTAAGCGGTCAGAGTACGTTTTGAGGTGCCACTCAACCGCACCACAACGTGCCACACTGTAATACATTTGTGCTATTCATAGCATTACTCGCGCTCAGCAGTCCTAAGGCTCCCTTACAATACAGGAAAAAGGCTGCGAAAGGCGAGAATTTCAGCTCCGGTCTGCAGAAAACTAACACCCGTGCGCCATCGGCGTTCAGTTCCGGCTCATAAGCGAATGGCATTAACAAATGCTTGTATGCCGAATGTTACCGTTAGTTGCATTTTGACGACTTTAGCCCCGGGTTCGAGCGCCTTTAATCGGAGATACTGGCGCCGCCAGAAGAAAGTTGCCTTGTAATGTGAGAACCATGTATTGAGTACGAGTATACTCTCCAGTCGATCTGCGGCCGAGTAGTGCTGATTTTCGGGACTGCGAAAATTCCATGGATCTCTTTCATATGCCAGTTTTAACTAGGTACTATATGTGTAAACGATCGATCTGCTTTCCGAATTTCACTGCTGCGAATACTGTTCCAACAGAAGAGCCTTCTGTTCAATGTTCGAAGGGCTCGCTACTACCAACGCGGGAACGAAATTCACTTGCACGGGTACTCAGCATTCTCCAACATCGTGGGGTCTGAGAGGCAGTCCCTACTCGTTTCATATTGAACGTCTAAAACGAGTAGAAACTTTCTAGAAAATCAGGGACCTCTTCTAATAATATGACGCACCTTCTATTGAGAGGCAGCGTTCTGCCTAATCATTCGCGCCTGAACCAAGGATGAGAACTTTAATTAGCGCGTTTTGGGGGCGCCTCAGAAGGCCTTGGAAATTTCATCCAGAGGATTCAAAAACCTCGCGGCTAGTTGTAAAAGGGATACTTGGTTCCCGTTTCCATAACCTGCGCTTGAATTGGACTTCTGTCACGCCATTCTATTAATCTTAGATAACGATAACCCTTAGTCCGCCATATGTTCCCAAGAACTTCGGCCTTTCAGCCTTATCGGCGCCACTTACCGTAGTATTATCAGGTGGGATAACGAGCCCCGGGCTTACCATTTTCATCTGTTTCTTTCCAGCAGGTGGCGTGAACTGAAATTTAGGCCTCATAACTTAGCTCCCTGCCATATGTCCCAAGAACTTCGGTCTCTCGGCCATGTCGGGCGCCGCCTACCGTAGTATCATGAGGTAGGGACACGAGCCTCTTACCATTCTCATCTTTTCCTTTCCAGCCAGTGGCGCAAATTAATTCCAGACTTCCTAACTTAGCTCAATCCCTTCACTAAACGTGATATGACCAGGCATTCAAAGAGGGCCGGGTTCTTCTGAATATCGATATGCTATGCTATTGTAGAACACTCTTGATCGCTATATACCAATACTGAGAGGTGAAGAATTGCATGGCTTACGGGATGAATGCTTTTGCCTTGTTGAATTGGTGACGTGATTGATAAACTTACATGAGCATGACGATCGATCTGCAAATCTGGTATCCTCAAAGAGGGATGTCCATATCGATGTTCCAGCGCGACTCTGGATGACGCAGATGGGTATAGTTTAATGAAACTCCTCGAGGACTTCAACAGCAGAAAATTGCGGATTATAAATTATAAACAAAAAAGCCAGATGTAACCAAACGACAATAAGAGATCCCGAAATGATAAACATCTAGATTCTTCGAATTGAGGACTGCGCGTGGGATCATAAGACGTGAACGGGACGATGTGACGAAGCAGGGTTGCCTAGTCTTAGTTTTCGCCACTGCCAAGGACTTGCCTGGACGGGGATGAATGGGCGAATGGGACTTGGCGGTGTGAGAACAGCCTCGCACGCATAAGTGCTTCGATCGAGAACGGCGAAGACGGTTTCAACATGTGGTGCCCGGGGTCTAAGCAGGCTCAGTGTCGTGCCTGACGACTAGTTAAAGTATTCGAAGACCAGCTGGGCGGAAAGGCGAGAGTGTGGCAACGAGTAAAGAACTTCCCTGACATGAGAATTGTGGTTGTATAAAAAAGAATATCCAGTAGGCGACGGCTGGCCGAGGAGTTTCGATGAGTAAGTACTGATGCACGCCGTGGATGAAATTGAACATAATCCACAGGACGAGGGGGTGAGGAAAGAGATTTCTGTGGGACAAAGGGACTCGGACGGGAAGCTAAAGACACGTGGCGAGGGCCTGATGGGACTAAAATTAGAAGACTTATGTTGTGGGGCATGTTTTCGTTAGATCCTCACGGTCACTCCGGAGATTTGCCGGTCTGAGCTGGAGGATGCAGGGCTTAGCTGAGCACGGTGGCCGACAAGCGTGTAGTCGCTGGGGCACATATCCATTTCCCTTTAGCCTGTGCTAACGTTCGACTCGAAACGCACCGCCTCCCAAAGGGCGAGAAATAAATCCCACCAGCAACAGTAATCACACCTGGCCGTCGAGAACTCTAACTGTTCCAGCGCGGAGAAATCGTTGATCGTCCTCTCAATATTCAGAAATTTCTTCTCACTGGTCACCGCAGGCCTCAATTCACAGGCAACTCCACCGTCGTCCTCTATACCTTTTCCATCCAGCCCTACAATCCTCAAGACTCGTGTGGACCTGCTGTTTCCACTACCCCCGCTTCCCTGGCTCCTTCCACGCAAAACCTGTCTCCTCCACGAACCGGCCGCGGTGCCATGGGCCCACGCAGCGACGAAGACGACTTCTACGCCCCCTTCCGCTTCGCTATAATCCAAGACGACGTCCCCTCGTCGAGCGACGATGGATCTGGACTACATTCCCCGGTAGGGGGAGTCTTCCCTCGCATGCCACGCGCCGTGCAGGGTGGTGGTGAATCTCGTACGTTTTGTCATTGTATCTGTCTCCGCCTTCTCTTTCAACTTTCTCCCCAATAAAGTCCGGTATCAACTTGATCCACAAGCTGCCGTTGCTCCGTCGGAAACTCCTGCCCCGCAATTTGATTTCGCACAAGGACTTAACGAAAACAACCAACAACAGATACCGATCCCTGATACACGACTAGAGCCTCCGAACTCAAGGGCTCGACAAATCACGTTCTCCCAGTCTCATTACTTCCAGCTTCCTCCTTACCACACGGGGCATAGTTTCGTTACGCATTTTGCTCATTATTCCTCATTCAGCTCGCGTGTCCCTGACACAACGCATGTTGCAGCTACGGTAGACTTCGGGTGTAATCCTTCACAGCTAGGGCAACTGTCGCCTAGTGGACCTTCCCATACGCCTCCCTACTATCAACGACCTCCTTCAACTGTGAACAGCACTAGTGTGGGCGCTGATCACAGGTCCAATTCTGTGGCCATTGCCGAGCGGTCGGATCCTTCGATGCCAAATGCAACAAACAACTCACGAGAAAGTCGAAAGGGGATAAACCCTGTTGTCATAGCTTGTCGCCTCTGGTACGTCCGCCGTCATTGTCTCTTGTTCCCATTAAATCTTTTATTGATGGGCTGATGATCGCCGGACTTTCTTCACAACCTGTATTCTTCTTAGTCGTGCACGCAAAATACGATGTGATTCAACTAGGCCCGAATGCAACAATTGTCTCCGAAGAAATAACGAATGCGAGTATGATGCAATGCCCAAACGGAGGGGCCCAGATAAGCGTCCCGGTACGCGCCAAAGGAGATGTAAAAAGAGGGCCTCAGATGATTTAAATTCCCCCAACCCGAAGCGTCGTAGAACCACCACAGAAATCATAATTGACCCACCAGAAACGCAGGAACGCAGAATGGGCGATCCTACATCACAGTCCATCCGTTACCCTGAACGATCTCTCGACCTCCGCATCGATACGCCTACCCTCCGTCCATCTCCGAGCCTGACTCCACCCTCTGGGGCGGAACATTGTGTGAAGGTATGAACGCCTTTTTGATGAGTAGTGACAGTGCTCAACCTTGTGTGAGCAGCAGGAAGAGTCTCCTACACATCGTCGTTCCTTAGTCTATGGATACGAACAAAGCCCCTTCCAAAGACAAGCATTTCCTCGGTCTATTGATTTGAGCCCGCTATCGAATGATTCTCAACGGACGTTTGTGTATTCAACGTCACCGATGGTGGACGCGAGACAACGAGAGTGGTGGGAACGTATTTCTGCCGTATGCTCGTGGGTCCCCTTTTCCTACCCTCCGAAGCCTCCCTCATTGACCTGGTCGATAGAGAACCGCAAGAACTTATTAACGAATTTAACTTTCTGTGCGGATTAATTCTTCCTTTGAAATCATCCAACTCACCATACTTAGGAGGTATAATACCACCCATCAGCTGTCCTTCGTCAACATGGATTCCCTTGCGGTCTCGTTACACGAGGATAGCGAGCGCATGAAGATTCAGCCAGCCTTCATCTTCGCAGGTCTTGCTCTCGCTCAGCTTCTGAGATCAAGTAGGGCTGAACAAGGCCTCATGGGAATGGAGAAAGCCGTAAGGTTACGTGATCAGGCTAATGAGGCCATTGACCAGGCACTTCATGCTGGACAGCTTCACGCAGACCTGGCGAAAGCTCGATTCGTGAGTCGTATACCTTCGAATCTTCAGATCAGCTGAGCAAGTCATCGTTAGCTGCTAGCAGTCTTCGAGACATCGGCATACACAGACTATAGCGATTCTCGTGCTACTGCTGCCCTTCATGCTCTGGACGAAATGATAAGGGCCCTGACTCTGACGACGATTGATGTGCATGACAAGACGGCCTCTTCCTATACTTCCGGCGCTGTCCCAACTGTGTTTCTCGAAGACGGACCTTCAATTGCTGGCAGAACTTGCATGTGCATCCCAGAGGAGGTTAACGATGCATCCAAGGACTATGCAACTAGAAATTGCTCTTTACCGTGGTCCCTCAACTGGACAAGTAACCAAATCCACGAGGAAGAAATCCGTCGACTTTGCTGGGCTTCCCTTAGCCTAATATGTGACTATACTGTCCAATGTGCGGCACTTGGGCGAGATGTTTCCACCTTCTATCTAACTGACCCCGGAAATGTATGTTTACTTCACGCCTTCTTACCCCTGTCGTTGCACTGACGAGCGATTCGAGTTTGTGCTCCTCTTTCCTGGAGAGGCTATGTATCGTCTCCCAGAATATAAGCATCCAAACGATCCACTCCTAGTAAAGGAGTCCGTTTGGGCCCTTCATTGTCGCAGCATGTTACTATGGAGTTTCTGCATGTCCGTGAAGGAGAATCAGATCCCAGTCGATGACAAGATTGAGGCTTTTACCCAGTCTATCGGCGAAGCGCAACTGATAGAGGACGCTCTCAATATTCACCACTGCAATATCGATACCACCATTATCAACCTCACTCGAGAGTACCTCTTTAAGTGCGTTCCTCTCTAAGTGGTGCTTCTTTCAGTCTGACTGATGGTGTGTTAGCATTCAGCTGCTTGTGGCCAATGAAGTTCGAATCACGTATGTCCTGATAAACTGAATCATCTAGCCTAGTGATGACACCCTCTCCAGTTTCGCAGGGCTTTCGCGATCGGGCCGACCTGGTATCTTGTATAACACGAAACACGTTCAAGAATGGGGTAGGTTGATTTAATCCTCGAGTGGGTCCCATCACTCATTTGCTAGCACTAGTTCGATCCCAGCAGGGTGCAATCCAGAAAGGAAAGGATTTGATCCAACGCTTCAATTCAGTGGAAAACAACGAATTTATTCGACAACCCTTCATCGTGCCCTGGTTTGTGAATCAACTTAACATGTAAGTTAGCCTGTTTCTTTTGGGCTTTCCTGGTGACGATGTACCATCAGAGCTGTACTCATTTGGCCATATGAACAAACCATGGTTGGACTCCTGGAACTTGCCAAAGATTTACTCTTCGTTGTCGAAAACCTCAATGCTTTATGGGCATGTCCAGGTATGTACAAATCATGCTTCCAGGTGCGGTTTCATCTAACACTTTTATATTTCAAAGACAACGACAGTAAAACGAACGGATTCCGCGCTGAACTGATGCGTGCTTGTCATAGTCGTGGTATCGCTCCTCCGCTACCGACTCCTTATGCGCCCTCGAATATTTGAGGGAACACATACCGATTCCATGCTCCTCCATTTTTCCACCCATCGCAACTGCTACATGGCACTATTAATACAATTGTCCGCCCATAACTATCTGTACTACATCGCAATCGCTGTATGCTGTGTCAACTGTCAATCGTCATGAATTCTCCTGCTGTGAAATATATTTGCATATGAATGAAGCAGTCGCGCAATCCGGAAGCTATAGAATGGGGATCCGGTCGCTGCCGCTCAAAGGAATGAGAAAGTTTCTCAAGTCGCAGCAACCGCCTGATGGCCAGTTACTATTGGCCTCGCCGTCATTCCAGAAAGGTTCCATCTTTAGAGCCAACGAAGGGGTCTTGTATAATTCCGGATGGGCTAGCCCCTATAGGCCATGAATTATGCATATCGGTGTCTTTTCCAATCGGCTGCTAATTTAATTGCGGTAGCTCATCATATGGTGGTATTTCCTCACTGGTTCAGTTTCTTCTCCACCAGACTCTCATAAGACCACGTTGGCGGAAATCAGACATTGGCGAAAAACAAAGAACATCCGTAATCAGTGACGTGTTCATGATGTACGCAATGATACATCGTTTATTCGCTGCGAAGCACAACTTTCTCACTCGCCGGTCTCATGGGCCACGAGTCTTGCCCGTTTGTTAGGTACAAAGCTTCTTATAGAAACTTCCGTATTGGAGCCCTTTTCGCGCACAATGCCTGAGAGCTATCACGGGCTCAATCGTTAAATCTGCAGTGCGACGGAACCAATTACAGCGGATTCAAGCACGAGTACATGTTGATGCCGACAAGAGCATTCATAGATATATGTATTCTGGCCTCAACTATTCATCTTGTTGGATATTTAATTTCTTGAGCATCCCTATCCTTGACTACACCTGGCGCTCAAAAGAAATCGAGCGGAAAACATGTTTTGACCAACTCTCGCCTCTGCTGGATGTTAATGCATGAAGGATCATCCTGTCTCTAAAAACTGCCCCATACTCAGATGATTCAAATATTCGCATAGAAGGCTAGAAACTTGGCTATGAGTTGTAGGCTTGGTAGGCTGTTACCGGAAAAATTGGTGGATAGTAGGTTCGCGTAGCGGTACCTGGTGGTTAAGCCTGGTCCTCTACGAGTCGTGTCGCAGCGGTGTTCATGAAGCTGATTAGACATGGTGACCAGATATTTTGAGCATAGCGGGTCTACCGTCTCTACAAGGCAACATGACAAGCCGCAAGTCATCGTTCGATCGGATTATGTTCTTATTTTCTTTACGCCCCTCGCCTACTAAGTAACATTACACGAAGGGCCAATAAATATAGAAGGGCTGGGTCATTTTCCATGATCACTACCTTGTAGGGTTCCGTCGGAGTTGTTATTCTTCGGTTTATTTTCCGGCTGTGACAAATGAGCTTGGAAGCGCTCGTCAGACAGAATTAGTCGATTTTGAATGGGGACGAATAGGGCATTCGGTAGAGGCAGATCTACTTCATCCGCAGACATCTCTTCGTCATCGTCACTAAGGCCGCTGTGCTGGGTTTCGTCTTCATCCACCGTGTTACCGTTGAAGCTAGAACTCATCTTCGTATCACTCAAATTCTCCTCGGCCTTCACTGTTACCAGTTCCTTTGTTATCTTCGTCCTCGACATCCTTCGCAGCACGACGTCCAAGGGTTTACATCCCATCCACATCCTCCCTTTCCTGCCTATATTCAAAATGTTCACCAAGTCCTTACTCCCTTCCTAGAGGCCGCACGCTCCTTTTCTATCTTGCAATTATTCAATCAACTTTCCGAGTCTGTATTGGAATTGATTTCTAGGCATTATTGTCCCGGGAGAGTCGTAATCGGAATGGTGCGGGTGAATGTTAGTAGCTGGGGTCTCGATGTTAATTAATCTGAAACTGGAAGCGCCTACTTATTTGTGTTACTGCGATCACAAAATTTGTGACCCACCTTTTACTCCCACGACCATGCTACACTTTCCGTCGTCTATAAACGTGGCCCCCAAGCGTACGGATAGTCTCAATGCGACGCAGCGGAAAATGGGTTCTAACCCGATCCTGATGAAGATTGAGGAGGAACTTCATGATGTGCGGAGAGTACAGACGCACGGACAAGAAGAGGACCTTCGGCTTGCGTTAGATATGCTCATTCACAGAGTTACAGAACTGGTGCGGCAACAGCGCATTTATGTTGAACCTATTTCTCATATTTGAGTAGACCTCTACCTTGTCAGAGGTGTACAAGTCGCAGGCTGACCTTGAAGTCGAGCTCAACGTTGCCAAATCCAACCTCGCACTTGTGATTGCCAATAACGAAATGTTAGAAGAAGCGCTGCATCGCGATAATTCCGGAAGCTCCAAGGACGTCGGATGGCAAAGACGAAGCGGCCATTCTTCCGGCGAGCGACAGAGCCTTGAGGAGTGGCAACAGGCAGTCGATTTCTCTGCTGGAAATGAAGGTTCAGCCACCGCCCTGACGCAGATTCCAGGTCAACCAACTCCGGCGCCGATAATTGCAAACCAGGGACAGGACAACGGCCGATTCTTCCGATTCCGATTCTCATCCCCTTCCACATCTTCGAGACCCACTAGTCGCCCCTCTACGCCTTCTGCTATGTCTACATCCTCTCCTCAGATTCCTCAGCGTAACCAATCGCCTAACCTGCCCTCCCCACTACCTTCACATGTTACGAAAGAGCTGGAAGGCCTTAACGCTGAGCTTGAGAAGGAGCGATCTGCGCGCAAATCAGCCCAAAAAGAAAAAGCCAGTTTGGAAGCCGAGTTGGAATCTTTATCTCAGGCATTGTTTGAAGAAGTACGTCACATTGTGGTATGTCTATCGTAGTTCGGGCTGAGCTTGCTCTATTAGGCAAACAAGATGGTAGCAATTGAACGTATCAAACTTGCCGAAACGGAAGAAGAATTAAAGGAACTACGAACGGAAAAGGATGCACTTAAGAAGGCATTACGTCTTATCGAGGGGGAGAACTGTTCCTTGCGCCAGACAAACGCGCTGGCGCCAGCATCCTTACCTGATCTACACGAAAGCAATATACCCGTCAAACACGGTCGACCACGTTCGTCGTCAGAGGTGGCTATCAAATCACGTCCAGGCTCAATAAATCTCCCTGCCTCTCCGTTTTCTGACACCCCTGCTTCTCCGGATCCTTCGATACCTTCATTAGATCCATCGAGTCCGTCTACTACGTCTCGATCACCGAACCTGGACGAGTCACAACCGACACCCAAGATGCTCCCCACCCCACTTTCGCCGCCGCTAAGTTCTTTCCCATCGGAACTGGATCAAGGTTCCCCTTGGGCCGATGTTACATCTCCATCTACCTCTGAATTTACGAAACCGCCTTCACCCACACAGTTCGAGCCGGAATCGCTTTATGTGACTTCAGCTATAACAACGCTGTGATTGTAGTGGTTGTGACCCTTATACCAGACTTGCATCGTTCCTCTTTCATATCTCAAATTGTGATTTTAAGCACTAGCTCTTGTTTTCATACTTCATTTTGGATTTCTCAATTTACATTGGCCGTTTTTCCGTAGCCCATGATACATTTGATAGTCCACTGTCATTGTTAATCCACCTTACGGACCGGCACATTCCGTGTTCCCAGGAATAATTAGGTCGTTTATAATTGCTCTCTTCCCCAAAAATATAACTGCATTGTATCAACCACTTCAGGGCGGATGACAAACCTGGTAGTCGCGGAAGCTGCCTCTTCATTCCGAGTCGTCAAGTCCATGCTGGCATAGTCCATGGAACGAGGTATTGATCAAATTCAACATGCTGGCCAGACTGTCGGGGACCTGGTGTCATAATTTCGTTGATGTTGCGGGACCGTCGAACACGTTTCATCGCAAGGGATGGATACCACTGCTCAATATTATGATCGCAACCTGAACCGGGTGAGGAGTACAATAAGATCACCAACGACGTTCATGTCTAGTTCTATAAATAGGGTACTCTATGACAACGCGGACGTCGAAACTCTTGAGTATCTCGAGGTCGGTTGCCAACCTCTTACATCTTCGGTCTCTCCCTCGTGCCTATTGTATCTGCAAGCGAATAATCGTGTTATATTCTAATTTCTCCAAAGTTGAGAAACAAGATGTCTTGACTACGCATCATTTACGTTATTATTATTGTATACCATTGTCCCAATTCAAGACAAAGTTGCAGAGCGTTGCTGATCTTTTTTACGCGAAATTATCTATGTACCTCTTTGCAAGACATTCTATATAATCTCCATATTTTGGCTTGCTCAGTCGTCGGCTCGTTTTTGCGTTAAACCTCTCTACACTCGCTATTCACAACACTCCTACTATGCCGCCAAACGTCGAACACCACATTGCTTCGCTGCCTCGTCCCGATGTTCGCTCTGTGGATGATCAAAATAAGATTGCCCTTATCCTCAGCATTCTTCTTGGCCAAGTGGGCACAGGACTCGTTCACCTATCGCAGCCTCAACCCTCTTCGTTCTCCGCGCCAGACGACTGTGAAGGCATTGCTCACCCGACAAATCCTCCCTCCGAGCCAGAGGTCCCTGCCGCACCGCATTGCTTCAGTGTCTCTGACATTGAAATGGAAGATGTCACTCTCCCGATGCATTCTGCTCATGATCAACACATTAGCGACGAAGGTGTTCCTTTCTTGCTAAATCAGTTCTTTTCGTCAGCGCGTCTCCGAGGTTCACCTCTGCAAATGCCTGGGCAGTTTAACGAAGACGATAACGGCACAGATGCTTTCCAGCCGGCGACGCATCTTACGGAAAATAGCCTAGGGCGGAGAAGAGAGCATAGTAACTCGACCGGCGTGAAACCAAGTAAGGGTAATAGGAAGGCCTTGTTAATAGGGATCTCCTATACCCAGAAGGAATCACAAGAGAGAAGTTTGCTGATGCCCTGGAAAGACGTGGAACGGATGAAACAATTATTGATTGGTGAATTTCTGACTCGACCATTCTGCAGCTACAGACCACTCATTTCGTTCCGGGACAGGGATCTACCATTACGACGAAAACGATATTGTCATTATGACAGACGAACCAAGCACTCCCACTCACCTTCAACCAGAACGAGCTAAAATTGTTCGTGAATTTCAGGCAATCTTCCCATTTAACTTGTGGTTGACCCACTGACACATTAGCTACGGGAAATAAGCAGCTTGGTGCAAAATCCGGGCGATGGAGATGACTTCTTTTTCTATTGTAAGCTATGGGTAATGTTGAATCTAGAATTGGAGCTGACGAGCACCTGCCTTAGATGCAGGCCATGCTACCCAACGGAATGAAAGAATCCGGGGCAATGAACGTGACCACATGGATGAATGTACGTTCTCCGAAGTCCTCTGTATCTTCCTGAGCTTGATTTTGCTTTTGATCAGGTATAGTTCCTGTCGACGCTGTGACCAATGAGGGCGAAATCAACAGTCTTTTGATCGTGGATGACGTAGGTTTAGTCGGGTCCAATCCGGAAAATCAAACTCTCACCGCTCCGTTATTTGAATCCTAGGACCTGCACTCGACTCTCATACAACCGTTGATAAAGGCTCAAGTGGACTGCCAATTAATTGTTATTTATTTTACCTTTCTCGCACTTGCATTTGCCTGATCCGAGCCATTTTCTAGGCTGTGATGGACACTTGTACTTCAGGAACAATATTAGGTACGCCGCGAACTAACTGGTCGTGATTCCACATTACTGATGACGACACCTCCGAAGACTTGAGACACGACCAATGCAATGAGTTCCGCCTCAGAAAGAATCATTGGCGCAAAATTAGAGAGGCGATTACCGGTCCGACGGGTCATTTCTGCACTACAAACTGCAGTGAAATGGAAGAGGACATCAAAGCTAGTATCGTAAGTTGTGGAAGGCAATTTCCCTTGGTCCTTCTTAAAGCCTCACGCATCCTTAGGTATGCCTTTCTGCCTGCAGAGATTCTCAATCTATTGTGGAGTATGAAGATGGTGTTACGTTGGCTGGGGTAGGCCGTTATGTACAAATTCGCTTTACTTCATTGCTCTAACTACTGTGTCAGGCGTTGGATGATTACCTTCGAGGTAAGCATTTGCACAGGCAGAAGACTGGTTGTCACTGAACGAACGCTAGGAAAAAAATGTCCCCCGCTCGGAAAACTCTTCCCTGAACTGCGGTAAGTCTTTTCAATCACCCTGACAGCCTTGATTAGCTGATAGCACTTTAATTTATAGCGCCAAGATAAAGTTAAATCATCAAATGTTGCGAGCAGCCGAGAAATTCAAGTGCCTCAAGAATGGAAAGGAGCGGCGTATCCCGACTAAATCTCCCAGTCTACAAGTATGTTTTATCATTATTATGCGCAGTATTTTTTCTAACCAAGCTTTGCAAAGATTTCAAGTAATAAACCTCTGGCAAGTAAAATTTACCACATGGTCCTACGTAGATCCCAGTGACTGATTCACTTTATAGAAGCCGGAAATGCGCTTCAAGCCAATAAGAGTCAATTCAGGTCATTGAACACCTCTTGTCACAATACTGACACGCCTTTGAATCTGTCTTTCATGATTTGACGCCGAGATACTCCACTTTCATTCATGATCATTCATATCCATCCATCTCATTCATTCATCCACTGATCCGCACACACGCTCACCCATTCATTGATTTACTCATTATTTATTCAACATCGGACCCTCATCGGATACATCTGTCGCATAGTGATCTCATTTGTCAAATAAAGTATTAGATTCCATTCCTATATAAATGGCGACTTTTAAAGACAGGTGAAATGAGCGGGGAAGCGATCCAACATAGGCCTCATGATCATCGACTGGAACCTGCCAATAAAAAAAATGCGTGGTGGTTCCTACTGCCGCCTCTGTCGTTGCGGTCCTGCGCTATCCAGCACCCTCCGGATCTCCCCTCGAAGCCTACTGGAAGTCAAGACAACGTGCTGACAGACTCATGGTCCAATTTGATGTTTTTAGGGTGACCCAACTCCTAATGCGCTCCAACTTCGACCTCTCCGAAGACAAGAAAGCGGGGTCCGAGAATAACTTTACTGAGTCGGGCCTGAACCCACGTGATCACATGTCCGCGCCGTAAGTTTTATTCACACGGTCTTGACCTCCGAAGAAACGTCATGGCGGACCGCGAGCCAATTCGAAAACATGGCTTCAATCTCAGTTGTAAGTCCATTTCTCTTACACTTACTGTCCACTTTCTGTTTTTTTATTAGGTCGTAGGAACGTCGTTAGACATCGGAAATACCTGTGCTAACCCTCCGCAGGGCCAACCCCTCAGCGGCTCCTCCTCCTCGTCGGGCCGTGCCTTCTTCTTCCTCTTCCCTGCATGCACAGCCTCCACGACCGTGGGACGAAATCTGTCAAGTTGCCAACCAATCTAATCAAAACAGCTAGCTGGCACATCACTAGCACGTTCCATGTTCCCAGCAAGAGTTAGGCTGTTTACTCTCCTCCCAAAAAATGTAATCACTTTGTATCAACCGGTTCAGGGCGGTCGACCAACCTGATAGTGGCGGAAGCTGCCTCTTCATTCCGAATCGTCAAGTCAAAATTGGGAAAGGCCTGGGACGAATAAATGTTGATCAAATCCAACGTGCTGGACAGACAGTCGGGGACCTAGTTTCATAGCTTCGTTGATGGTGCGGAACCGCAGAACACGTACCACCACGAGGGTACTGCTCAATATCATGATCGCAACTGGGTGAGGAGTACAATAAGACCACCAACGACGCTAATGTCTAGTTCCATAAATAGGGTACTTTATGACAACGCGGACCCTGAATTTGTCGAAACTCTGAGTATTTCTGGAGTATCTCGAGGTCGGTTGCCAACCTCTTACATCTTCGGTCTCTCTCTCGCGTCTATTGTATCTGCAAGCGAATTATTGTGTTATTTTCGAATATTCTCACAGTTGAGCATTGAACGAGATGTCTTGACTACGGATCATTTACAATTACGTTACTTTAATTATCGTATACAATTGAGCCAATTCAAGACAAAGTTGCAGAGTGCTGCTGAACTTTTCTTGCCGAGAATATCTATGTACTTCTTTGCAAGATACTCTATATAATCCCCGTACTTTGCGTTTGCTCAGTCGTCGGCTCGCTTTTGCATTCAACCTCTCTGAACTCGCGATTCATAACACTCCTACTATGCAACCAAACGTCGAACTCCATATTGGTTCGGTGCCTCGTCCCGATGTTCGCTCTGTGGACGATCAAAATAAGATTGCTCTTATCCTCAGCATTCTCCTTGGACAAGTGGGCACAGGACTCATTCACCTACCGCAGCCTCAACCCTATGCGTTCTCCACGCAAGACTACCTTGAAGGCATTGCTCATCCGACAAACCCTCCCTCAGAACCAGAGACCCCCGCCGCGCCGCATTTCTTCGGTCTCTCTGACAATGAAATGGAAGATGTCACTCTCCCGATGCATTCTGCTCATGATCAACACGTTGGCGACGAAGGTGTTCCTTTGTTGCTGAATCAGTTTTTTTCGTCAGCGCGTCTCCGAAGTTCACCTCAGCAGATGCCTGGGCATTTTAACGAAGACGATAACGACACAGATGCTTTCCAGTCGGCGACTCATCTTACGGAAAATAGTCTAGGGTGGAGAAGAGAATTTAGTAACTCGACAGGCGAGAAACCAAGTAAGGGCAATCGGAAGGCGCTGTTAATAGGAATCACCTACATGCAGAAAGAAATACCGGAGAGAAGTTTGTTAATGCCATGGAAAGACGTGGAACAGATGAAACAGTTATTGATTGGTGAATTCCTGACTCGACCATTCTGCAGTTACAGACCACTTATTTTATTTTGGGATAGGGCTTTACCATTACGACGAAAATGATATTGTTATCATGACAGACGAACCAAGCACTCCCGAACACCTTCAACCAGAACGAGCTAATATTGTTCGTAAATCTCAGATAATCTTCATATTTTATTTGTAACTCACGCACGGACATGTTAGGTACGGGAGATAAACAGCTTGGTGCAAAATCCAGGTGATGGGGATGACTTCTTTTTCTACTGTAAGTTATAAGTAGTGTTGAGTTCAAAATTGGCACTTACGGCGGGCCTCAGATGCAGGTCATGCCACCCAACGAACGGAAAGAATCCGGGGCAATGAACGTGACCACATGGATGAATGTATGTACGTTCTCCGAAGTCCTCTTTGTATCTTACTAAACCATCTTTTTGCTTTTAACCAGGTTTAATTCCTCTTGATGCTATGACCAGTGAAGGCGAAATCAACAGTCTTTTAATCGTCGATGATGTATGTTTAGTCGAGTTCAATCGGAAAAATCAAAATCTCACTGCCGGCTTGTTACAGGACCTCCACTCGACTCTAATACAACCGTTGATACAAGCGCAAGTGGACTGCCAGTTAATTGTTATTCAATTTACCTATCTCGCACTTGCCTTTGCCTGATTCTAGTCATTTTCTAGGCTGTAATGGACACTTGCACTTCAGGAACAATATTAGGTACGCCAACCAACTGATTGTGCTTCCATATTACTGATGAGGGCACCTCCGAAGACTTGAGGCATGACCAATGCAACGAGTTCCGCCTCAGAAACCTCAGGAAAAATCATTGGCACAAAATTAGAGAGGTGATTACCGGTCCGACGGGTCATTTCTGCACTACAAATTGCAATGAAATGGAAGAGGACATCAAAGCTAGTATTGTAAGTCATGGAAGGATATTACTCTCAGTCATTCGCAGAGCCTCACGCATCCATAGGTATGTCTTTCTGCATGTAGGGATTCTCAATCTATTGTGGAATATCAAGACGGTGTTACATTGGCTGGGGTAGGTTGTTGTTATGCATTAATTCGTTTGTATTCATTGCGCTAACTGTCGAGTCAGGCGTTGGATGATTACCTTCGAGGTAGGTAATTTTCACAGGCAGGTGAATGTTTGTTACTGACGAACGCTAGGAAAAAATTGTCCCCCGCTCGGAAAACTCTTCCCTGAGCTGCGGTAAGGTCTTTGTGTAACCCGAACGGCCTTGATTAGCTGATACCACTCAAATTCATAGCGACAAGATAAAGTTAAACCATCAAATATTGCGAGCGGCCGAGAAATTCAGGTGCAACAAGAATGGACGGGAGCGGCGTATCCCCACCAAATCTCCGAGCCTACAAGTAAATGTATTTTACCATGCTTATACGTAGTATGCCTTTCTAATCAAGCTTTGCAAAGATTTCAAGTAATAAACCTCTGGCAAGTAAAAGTTATCATATGCTACATTGCTACATAGATGCCAGTGGCTGATTTACTTTATAGAAGCCGGAAATGCGCTTCAGGCCGATAAGGTTCAATGCCGGTCATTGAGCACTGCCTCTTGTCGCAATACTGACACGTCTTTCAACCTGTCTTTCATGATTTGGCACCGAGAGAAACTCCACTCTCATTTCATTCATGACCATTCATTGATCCACTCACCCACTTACTCACACACTCACACACCCATTCATTGATTAACTCATTATTTATTCAACATCGGACCCTCATCGAATTCGTCTGTTGCATTGTGATCTCATTTGTCAAATACTATTGGAATCCATTCTTATATATATGATGTCTCGTAAAGGCAGGTGAATAACCGAAGCTCCGAAGCGATCCAAATCCAAGATCGTAGGCCTCCTGATCATCGACCTACTTGAAGCTGATCAGAAACCGTGATAAGTCCATTTTTGCTTAACCCTATTGCCACCTCTATCGCTATCCCCCACCCTCCGGATCTCCCATCCGACCTTACTGGAAGCTAGGTGAAGGGGCACAGATGGTCCAGCTTGACGCTTTTAGGGTGACCCGGCTCGTACGTTTCGATCTCTCCGAAGACGCGAAAGTAGGTCCGACTTCCTGATGAGGACTTTGTTTCTGACTATTGTCGAGTCGGTCATCAAGAATACGAGATATATTGATAACTATTAAATTAAATGGAAGGGGCTGCATACCCTGTTTCCGAGTTGAGTTGAACTAGGGTACTGACTGCTTCATTCCTACATGGATAGCATCATCAAAAGGGAGTCAAGGTTCAAATTTTGGGTAGCAAGTTGATATCCAGCGAGCGGCGAGATTAAGGGCGGCAATGAGAAATCAAACCACGTGACCACATGTCCGCGCCGTAAGTTTTATTCACACGGTCTTGACCTCCGAAGAAACGTCATGGCGGACGGCGAGCAAGATCGAGGAGTCTCGAAAACATGGCTTTCAATCTCAGTCGTAAGTCCACCATTTACTACACTTACTGTCCACTTTCTGTTTTTTTCATTAGGTCGTAGGAACGTCGTTAGCCATCGGAATACCTGTGCTAATGCTCCGCAGGGCTAAAGCCGCGTCTCTTAAACTGGCTTTGGACAACCCCTCCGCGGCTCCTCCACCTCGTCGTGCCGTGCCTTCCTCTTCCTCTTTCCAACTCGCTCGTTCTCAACACCGGATTCGTGCTCTTCCCACTTCCAACTCGCCTAACCCCAAAACATCCCCGCCCCCATCAGATTGGGACACTTCTTCATCTCTCCTCGCTGCCATCTCCAATTCAACAGCCTCCAACGCCCTTCTTGCCGGCAAGGCTTTCCTCATCGCTACAACTCTTGTTGGCGTAGGCGCCTTCGCCTTCGTATCCACTGTCCAATACCTTACAGGCGCATACACCGTCCCAGACTTTGCTCGTCGAATGCGCTACCTAGCAGACAAACATCTCACCGGACTCAAGAGTAGGATATACCGTGGCCCTGAAAATGAAGAAGAACGAAAAGCCTCTCGTGAAGCTGTCCCTTTCGGTTCTGTGAATGAAGAAGAAGAGTGGTCTTGGGAAGAGGCCGAGAAAAGGTTGAAGAAAGCATATGACGAAGGCGGCTTCACCTTATGGTCCAAAGTCGCGCTACGTGAACTCGAGGCAGAAGCCCGAATAGAGCGTGCTAGGCGGCGACGCGAAAGTGTTGAAGCAGAGAATGCTCGTTCTTAGAGCTGTGTAATACCCTAATGCATAGCCTCGGGAATACAAGTAACGACGCTTTATCTAAATTAAATTCCTCCTCGAAAAATAATTCTGATCTGAAAATCCAAGACCGAGATACGACATTGGAGGAATCACTTCATCGCCCCTAGTCCTAATTTCGAGTGCTTCACAATTGCCACGAGCGGAGCCTCCAGCCCTCCTGATAGTCCGATCCTGTCCCCTTCAGCCCATCCCATCAACGCAAGCATCTTGAATCCCATGTTACTCTGACCAATTTTTGGCGCGCTCTAAAAAGTTCCAGTCAAGGTCAAAAAACACACAGACCTGAGATAATCAGGAATAATTAAACGTACCCCACCGACTTCATCACCCTCTTTATGTTTCGGGGGTTTCCTGTCTTCCTTTTCTTTAAAGTTTCCAAATTTAAAATCATCTCCCCTAGCTTCGCCACCCCCAAATCTTCTCATTATACCACCAATCTTCCGCTCATTCACCGGCTGTCCCGTCCTCGTCGTCTTACTCAACGTCGTATACCTAGCCTCACCATATCCCTTACTCTCGCTCTTCAACCCAAACGCAAGCGCAACTTCATGAATATTCTTCCTCGTCCATTTATTCGCAGGAGGCAACGATATGCTCTGCGGCCCATTCAGATTGCTTACGAAGCGCCTGATTTGCTGTACGAGCGTCGTGAAATCGATCACTCTATTTGGCCCCAAATTAATCGTCGCTGGATCAAGATTAGCCGCTTTGAGCATGGTTTTACGGCCTTTTTTACCGCCCTTTTTCTTGGCAAAAGGATCCATGCTGGTAACAAGCTTTTCACGTTCGCGTTCGCGTTTCAGCTCGGCTTTCTTTTGACGATCGCGTTCCCAGACTTTTTGAAGGTCTTCTGGGAGATCTTTCCCCTTGTCTTTACGTTTTTCTGAACAAGTAATGCATGAGGGGCCAGTTTGAGTAGGAAGGAAGATACAACGTACTGGCAGGTTGAACGATTGAGAAGTCGCCGTCATGAATTGAACGGAATAACTTCTTCCTTTCTTTACGCGAGTGAGCTTGAAGAATGTCTTCGTTCTCTTCCAGGATCTGCTGGAGAAAGTATCATGAGAATACAAAAAGGAGTATTGGGAGGTGGGCGTTACATTGACGTGGGCAAGGAGATCCTCATCAGAGCCATAATAACTCTCCTCCGCCCAGCCCATGTTCCGTTCCAACATATCCTCATCCTCGTCACTTTCATCGCCTTCGACTTGACCATTCACTTGCTTGTGCCTTCTTGACTTTTCTCTCACTCTTTCCAACCTTGCTTGGAAGCTGGTATTCGGAGTGAGTTCAAACCCATCTTCAGACTCGTCGTCGTCATCGTCATCAATTTCACCAAGCATCAAACGTTCCTCCAAGTCAAGAATACTCTCAACATCTTCATCCTCACTACTTCCCTCAGGACCACCAACATCTGCTCCTTCGGCATCCTCTTCCCGTATCCGTTCTTCGATTTCCAAGTCCTCCATCGTCGTATGTTCACCCGCACTTTGCCCCATTAGTCCACTGAGAAAGCTCTTCATCGCCGTAACATCCATATCCGAATCAACTTGCATTCCATGTTCAGCCTCGACATCATCACCTTGGGCTATAGCTCTTTCTTTCCCTTTCGCCTTTCCGCTCACAACTTCATTTTCATCACCACCTTCAACTTCATCTTCCGTCCCCCACTCCAAATCTGAGTCCCCCTCCCTTCGATGCTCCCATTTCGGATCTTTACCATCTCCGACCAAAACATCTTCATATAGTCTCGCATCATTCACCATCGCGCCAAATACAGCGAAACTGCCTGCTTTTTTGCGCTCTCGGTTAGCCTTTTTCCTCTCCCAGGCTTTCTGTTTCTTATTCATTCGGGGTGTCATTAAACTGGGAAGTTGACGTCCTGCTCCACTTTTACTTGCTCGCGTTTGCGATGAAGAAAATTCGAATTTGAATTTGTAAACTGATTCCATAGGGATAGATGCAGCAGGTAGAGCGTCTGTAGGGGGTGTCGGCTGGGTAGGTACGGATGGCGTTTCAGGTATAGGTGCAAAATGCGGTGGTGGTGGAGGGGAGAGTTCGTTTAATGACTTTGACGCAAGCGATAGAGTCGTTGAAGGGGTATAAGGAACAAATGCTGAGGTATCCAGAGTTTTATTAGCCCATTCGACTGGAGGTGCTTCCTGCATTGCTGATGGCGCGCGTGAGCTTATCTTGGGGAGAGGTGCAACGTAAACGATAATTTCCTCGTCTTCTGATGGCATTTCCGGTTCTCGATATTCGAGTGAAGAAGGAGGTAGAACAGGTTGGGTATCGACGACGAATAAAGGCGGTGCTGTTGTCAAATCATCAAGTCCCGTGAGGGTACCAGATTCGGCTGGTTGAGTGTGAGCTTCCGTAATTTCACTCTTAGCTTGGTGTCGAGTATTAACGTCATCCCCGCGAGTTTGATTAACAGGATTCCGTTTTCGCTTCTGCGAGTTGAATAATTGGCCCATATCGTTAAAGTCGATCTCCCCGATTCCCTCCTCTCCTTCCGAAGATGATGAAGAGGACTCCGATCCATCGAAAGGGTCAGCAGCTCCGGAGAATATTCGTTGAATACGATCCGCAGTGGGGACATGAGAAGCTTCATCAGCACCTGGTAAGCCTATCTCAACGAACATGAGCGAAAAATGAATGATACTAGAACATACGAGCTTCCTCCGCGATAGGCCGCAAAAGTTCTTCTTCCTCTTGAAACAAAAAAGGAGTGTGCTGTGCTCGGACGAACTTGATCGGCCTCAAATAAGGTCTCGAGATTTCGTTTGAGAACGTCGAACTTTTCAGACCAGCTTTCGTATGTGTATATTCTGTCGAAGCACCTAGGCCTCGTCCACGTCTTGGAAAATATCCCGTGTCTTCACCTCGTCCTCGCCCTCTTCCTGGGGGAGGTGTGCTGACGGGATGTTGATTAGCGTTAAATCCCCCTCTGCCGCGCCCATTCCCCCGGTAGTTGTTTCTAGAAGTAGGATTGAAACCTCTGCCCCGTCCTCTATTCCTTGGGTTAGTGTTAGTGTATTCTTTAGCAGTAGACGATGCCTGAGGCGGATTGGGGGCTAAGATGCATCATTCAGCGCTATCCAGCCCATAGAATATCCCCAACGAAGATATAAGAGGAAACGTACAATCGGCGTACATCCGTAAGTTAAAATCTAGATCCTCCTGCATGAATGACGAGCCAGACGCCCCCCGTCCTTGGTTGAATCGTGGTCCCCCTCTAAACCCATGTCCGTTTCCACTTGGGCCTCCACGTCCTTGAAGTGGCGCAGGGCTGTTGGAAGGGCCTTTGCCTTTCGAGTTTTTGTTCTTGGATTTTTTACCCATAGATTAGTAGTCAGTGGATAGATGGATAGAGAAGGAGTGAATTAAGGCGGACTCAGGCATGAATTCTGCATATCGCCGAGTCACGTCATGGCCCCGTGATTGTCTAGAACATTTCAAACAAACAACCGTTGATCCGTTCGCTTATCTTCTGCATGACTCTATAACTGTTACAGAAATGCGCACACCTTCCTTTTAGTAGCTAGTGGGGGCTATATTAATTGATGTATCATGAAACCGTTCTTGGCCATTTAGTCACTCGCTCGCCACTGGCTTCTCTTGATATTGATCTCCTACAAGTCCTGATACTGATCATCATTAACATATTAACAGATCAAATGACCCTTTGTCCACTTGTCTGCCACCTAATCCACGCCGCCAAAAAGAAACATGTCAGGGAGTACAAGAACAACCTCATTTCAGCAGCAGATATTCATTGGTCAACAACATGCCATCAAACTTGAATATCGCCCTCACTCTTATCACCTCCACGACCGTGGTGGCAGTCCTGTACACCTTCTCTCTCATTCTCTATTGTCTCTGTGCTCGCCTCTCATATTCGTGGTTTCGAGGTCTTGATGGGAAACAACGGACAGTTTTGACATTTACCTTGGCCACAATTATAAGCATATGCGCAACAATCGATGTAGCACTCAACAACCAAAGCGTTCGATTAATTTACGTCGACTATAGCTCTCTGCCCGGTGGTCCACTTGGCCTATCGGCACAAGCTCATACCTCAACAATTATACAAATAATGAGCCTCGCCATTTTGATAGCAGGAATCCTGACTCTGGGTGTACTGGTGAGTTGAGATTTTATTTGACAACCACTGTCTCCTCAGCTAAAAAATGTCCAGCTATGGCGCGTCTGGGTTGTTTACAGTGGAGCTCGTTTTTACATACCCATCATCATTCTAGCTTCGTTGTTTTATCTGGCTTATGTTGGTAAGCCCTCACTCAATGTGTCCCACGAAATCAGCCCCCTTACGATTAAGTTCCCCCCATTCTTAGTCACAAATATTATGCGAGTAATATTCATTTGGGCTCCCCTGGCTGCAACATTGCCAAATATCACTCGAACTTTGGACGTAGTGGCCGTAGCGGCCTTGTCATTCACCGTTGCATGCAAAATCATGTTGACTTCTATGATAATTCTGCGTTTGATGCTTATCCGACAAACGCATATTAAAATAATGGGTATGTATTTGATTTTATAATATTCAAGAAAGACTCAAGAAGTCCTCAGGAAAAACTGACGTTGCTGCTCAATACTTGGGTATTGCTGCGATGTTAATCGAGTCTTACGCTCTGAGTACTATATGGAACATCGGCTATCTGATCGCGTATATCCTCAAAAATCCTCCCGCACATAATTTCTTTGAAAATAGTGCTACACAGGTTGAGGTGAGCCCTTGTTCTAAATCTCTATCGTCTGCTACATCCATAAATGATTGTCAAAAGGTCCTGTCATATTTTCTTGTTTTGTACCGAGTGTTTTCGGGACGCGCGTGGAACAGACAAACTCAGAATCAACTTAGCACTTTGAGATGGGGGCGTCATGTCACCCAGCTATCCCAGGCTGATTCGGACATGGCCGGGGTTGTCAATGTTCATATGAGCAACGTATAAGCAAATCCTTCAGCATTCAGAGCCCAATTGTGTACTAGTAAGATATTCTGTTAATAGTAGTAATAGCCAATAACTCAGGACTGGAGTTCGCAAAACCTTGCTGACAGGATTGGATCAATGCGAGGACGTCTCCTACACACGGGGAGGAAGTCGCTCACCGCCGTTGAACTCTAGACACTGCTTTCAATCGAGACTACACGGGTTATAACTAAGTATCTAGAGCAGTGATATTTGTCAATAAGTAATGTTAACAACCTTGTCCTCGAACTCGTTCCACCGTTTCGTGACAAGGTCCACAACAAAATGAGCAACATCCCTCCGTGAAACCGTATATCCACCTATTTCTTCTGTCGAAACGTTATAAGGAGGCTTCTTATCCTTTCGACCTTTTCCTTCATATTCCTCAGCCAAACTCTTCCCATCTGTTAACAGCGAAGGTCTCAACACAACCACTCCTTTCAAACTTCCTTCCGCAGGTAGACCTTCTGTGGACCTCCATTCGGAAGGTAATATCTCTACAGGCGGTTCACCGTTTTTTGCGGGGTCCCAATACAAACCTTCAGTAACATAGTGGAGCACCCTTTCCATAGCGAGTTTATCAGCGCGTGGTTTAGCGAGGACAAAACTGTACAGGGGTTTCAGTGCAAATGGGAGGTGCGAATGTGAGTCGGGTGTAAAACCTATAGACGAAATAGCAAGGATTTTTGGTGGAGGGTAGTTTTGTGGGATGGTACAGAGGACGTTCAAGATAGCGAGCGAGCAAATGTTCGGGTTGTCCATAGCAATTCCTTTAGATAGCGACACCTTCGGCTTTCCACCTGATCAGATATAGCATCAAAATTCGAAGGGGTAAATCATTAGAACAGGCGAGTATACCGAGAGTCAAAAGCAGATAATTGACTGGTTTAGAATCGCTGGTGGCCTCAGACCAAGTTCGAGCAACGTCATTCTTCACGAGCGCATCACCTTTGACAATACGTGCTTTCTTGGTCGACAAGAATGGCTGAATATTGGCATCATTATCGAAAACGGATGGGTTGCGTAAAAGATATGTGACTGTCGCTCCTAGCCCTGCCACCAAAAGCATGTCATTCTGAGGCTTGTGATGTTCATATAGTTAGATTTGAAACCTACTGAGGAGTTTGAGAGTTGCGTAGTAACCAATGTTACGAGAAGCTCCGATAGCGAGGACGTTGACTCGAGAAGTAGTGGTATTGGACATTGTGATACTCGGTAACAAATCAACCTCAGCCTTATATACAGCTCGACCGTTCGGACCTCCGATGACAACGACTATTACCATTGTACCGCTCGCCCACTTGACAGAAGCATAATACATGTGTCGTTACCTGTGTCGGTGCCAGTGTTGGCGGTGCGTACGTGGCGTTTCTTCGGCCCCAGTTTGTCCAGCTAGTACTAACAGCGCATCCCAATACGTTTCCCCGCAGCGAACTTTGGATTTCAGTCAATAGGTGACACGATGACCTGCATATTGTGCATATGTGCCTTCTTCCTGTGTTCGTTAAGAAGCAATATCCTTCGTACATGTAAGCCCTAATGGGGAGAACGTGCCCGTCGTACCATAATGACAGTGACTCTGCGCGTTGATCCGGCCCTCGGTGTGTATTTTCGCCGTTGTTGCCCAGGTTACAAGGCTGCCATCTCGACATGATCACTTGTCTCCGAAACAGAAGAAAAGAAACGCATTACATTAATATATATATCATACAGACGTATTAGGATCACTAGAGCCTACAAGAATTCAACTTCGCGTTCTGCTAAACGTACTCGGGTGTCTGCTCTTCTCGCCGCGCCACTAAGTTCTTGGACAGTCTCTTTGAGTTGATTGAGTTCGGTGGTGGAGGAAGAAAGGAGATCACCGAGAGATGCGTTTGTGGAATCAAGCGTACGTAGAGAGGCGAGAGTCGAACCGTGTTCTTCGAGGAGGGAGGCATGCTGGAGGCGAAGTTGAGTAATGGTTTGAGTTTGTGAAATAGTGAGTGTTAGGATACGCGGACAAGCAAAATTAAGTCAACAAGCTTGAAATATCGGCATCTAGGGCAGTTTTCCGGCAATCTGATATCAGATTCATGTTCAGCTTGACTGAATAGACTCGGTGATGCCGTGTGATGCGCGTGATGCATGTGATGAGTCCCACTGCCATCAGCCCGTCAAATCTATAAATCTAATACTTTTGTAGTCTGGTATAATTTCAAGTACAGATCAACCCTTGTGTGAACGGGCAGTGAAAAATATCTCAGTCCGTGACCATGGCTGTGAGATACTTCTTATCTGGTGATGTGGTGCGATGGCACTGGGATCATGCGCATCAAACGCATCACACGGCATCACACGGCATCACACGGCATCACTCTTTTGCGGCTTCAAACTGATGCCCCGGAAGATGATAGTTGGTCATGGGGATGAAGTTCTCTTGATATTGATCATTGTACAAATCATGATACTGATCATCATCCACAGATCGAAGTAACCTCTTGCCCATCTATCTGTCTTCCGCCTAATCTACGTCGTCAAAAAAAAAACATGTCGGGGAGTACAAGAAGTTATTATCGTCAGCAGATATCCACTGCCTGCGATGAGCGACAACATCCCATCAAACTTGAATATCGCCCTCAGTCTCATCACCTCCACGACCGTTGTGGCAGTCCTGTACACCTTCTCTCTCATTCTCTATTGTCTCTGCGCTCGCCTCTCATATTTCTGGCTTCGAGGTCTTGATGGAAAACGACCGACAGTTTTGACATTTACCTTGGCCACAGTTATAAGCATATGTGCAACAATCGATATAGCGCTCAGCAACCAATACGCTCGGTTAACTTTCGTCGACTACGCATTTCTGCCTGGTGGTCCACTCGGCCTCTCGGCACAAGCGCATGCCTCTACAATCCTACAAATATTGAGCCCCGCCATTTTGATAGCAGGAATCCTGACTCTGGGTGTACTGGTGAGTTGCTATTCTATTCGACAACCACCTGCTCAAAAATGTCCAGCTATGGCGTGTCTGGGTTGTTTACAGTGGAACTCGTTTTTCCATACCTATCATTGTTATAGCTTTATCGTTGTATCTGGCTTATGTTGGTAAGAGCTGATTCAAGGTATCCCACGTTATCCCTCTCATAAGATTCTTAGTCGCAAATATTATGCGAGTAGTACTCATTTGGGCCCCTCTGGCTGCGGCATTGCCAAATATCACTCGAATTTTGGACGTAGTGGCCGTAGCGTCCTTGGGATTCACCATAGCATGCAAAATCACGTTGACCTTTATGATCATTCTGCGCTTGATGCTTATCCGACAAAAGCATATTAAATTAATGGGTGTGTATTATATTCAATCTTATAACATCCAAGAAAGACTCAAGAACATCAGGGAAAACTGACGTTGCTGCTCAATACTTGGGTATTGCTGCAATGGTAATCGAGTCGTACGCTCTGAGTACTGTATGGAACATATGCTATCTAATTGCATATATCCTCAAAGATCCTCCTACACATAATTTTTTCGAAAATACCACCACACAGGTTGAGGTGAGCCTTTGTTCTGAATTTCTATCGTCTGTTACATCCATAAATGATTTTCAAAAGGTCCTTACATATTTCCTTGTTTTGTACCGAGTGCTTTCGGGACGCGCATGGAACAGGCAAACTCAGAATCAACTTAGCACTTTGAGATGGGGTCGTCATATCACCCAACTATCCGAGGCCGATTCGGACATGGGAGTTGGCAATAATTATATGAGTAACGTAGAAGCAAACCCTCCAGTACCCAGCCCGCGCCCAACTGCGTACTAGTAGGATATTCTGTAAATAGTAATAGTCAATAACTCTGGATTGAAATTCGCAAAACCTTGCTACCGGGATAGGATCGATGTAAGGACGTCTCCTACACACGGATGAAGTCGCTCATCGCTGTTTGACTCTATACGGTGCTTTCAATCGAGACTAAATGGGTCATAATAAATTGTTTAGAGCAGTAATCTTTGTCAATTGTAAGTAATTTTAACAATTTTGTTCTCGAATCCGTTCCACAGGCGTTGCGTGACAAGATCCACCACAAAATGAGCAACATCCTTCCGTGAAACCGTATATCCACCTATTTCTTCTGTCGAAACCTTATAAGGCTTCTTATCCTTTCGTCCTTTTCTTCGTACTCCTTAGCGCAACTTTTCCCATCTATGAACACTGTAAGCAAAGATGTTATGTAAATCACGCAGTTAGCTCTCAATTACGGTACATTTACACAATATTTACATAACTTTATGCTGTCTCCCAAATTTCTGATTCCCATGTATTTTTCATTACGGAACAAAAGCATGTGAATATTCGACCAGGTTTGTGATTCTTTGATTTCATAATGTAATTAACGTACTTGTTTTGCATTAAGTTGCGCGAATAACATAAGCTGGGCGGCCACAGTGCGAATAGCGAAGGTCTTTACACAATCACTCCTTTCAAACTTCCTTCCGCAGAAGACCTTCTAAGAGAATCCTTACCCGAGGCTCCTTCGTACGTATAAGCTCCAAGGGGGAGAGAGTGCCCGTCTTATCATGATTACAGTGACTCTGAGCGCTGATCCGGCCCTCACGTGTATTTTCGCTCTGTTGCTCAGTTAGGTATCATACTTCTTTGAACTTCACCCAACCACCCGACACGTTTACTTTGAACTACTGATTTGCACAAGGCTGCCATCTCGACATGATCACTTCTAGTCTCCGAAACAGAAGAAAAAGAAATGCATTACATTAATATATATCATACAGACGTATTAGGATCTCCCGCACCACTCATTTTAGCCTTCTCATAACATTCCAAAGTAACAGAAGCCATAAACCCAGGTAAACACTGTTCATTCTCAATCCAATATTGCATCATGCTCGGTAAATCTTGCGGTCCACCTTCGCCCTGAGCAACTAATTGCATTTTAACATTATTTCCGCCGACGCCAATACCACCATTACCGCTGCTACTGGTAGATTGGAAAACGAAAGAGGCGTCGAGATCAAATATGGATGTGAGTCGGACCTGACCGTTAGGATAGAAAGCGAGCTTGACGCCGAGGATGGAGGTGATGGCATCCCTAAATTCGGCGGATTTGGAGGTGAAGACTTGTTGGAGTCGCAGCAGGCGTTTCTCCTTTTGAGCAAGAGTCTGTTCCAGGGTGGCGAGAGAAGATTGTAATAGGACGTATGATGCGCGTGGAACAAGTCCTCCATCACCATTGGTTGAAGATTCGTCGATCGTGGCCGTCGTCGCGTTGGCGGAAGGAAGTGATGATTCGAGGTCGTGGAGACGCTTCAGCAGTGCTGAGTTTTCTTCTCTCAGCTTATCCATTGTGGCTTGTCGAAGATCAAACCACTGCTGCTCCGGGTTATCCGCAAGCTGAAGAATACGCTTGCCAGGCGGTACATGCCGTCCGCCAGCGATCTCTCCACTCAGCTCAAACAGCTCTTGTTCGAGTTTATCAATAGTTTCAATGTGTTGGGTATTCTCCTTTTGACATTCTTCGAGTTCAGAACGCAGCTGTGCGAGCTGATCGAGAATTTCTCGGGAGGGTTTCGAAGGAGAGGGTGGTGCGGTAGCAATGGAATCAAGAGTGGATTTGTACTCGGATAGTAAAGACTCAAGTTCCTTTATTCGCCCAACATCTCGCTCATCCCTCGTCGTTTCTTCTTTTTGCACCTCTTCAGATTCGTAGCTTTTGACTAGAGCCTGCAAGAATTCAACTTCGCGTTCTGCCAAATGTACTCGTGTATCCGCTTTTCTCGCCGTGCTACCAAGTTCTCGGATGGTTTCTTGGAGTTGTTTGATTTGGGTGGCAGAAGAAGAAAGGTGGTCACTGAGGGATGCATTTGTGGACTCCAGCGTACGTAGAGAGGCGAGAGTCGAACCGTGTTCTTCGAGGAGGGAGGCATGCAGGAGACGAAGTTGAGTGAGAGTTTGGGTTTGTGAAATAGTGGGTGCCGCGTTCCGTGAAGGGGTTGATGGTAATGACGAAGAAGATTGAGCCTGGTTTGAAGCCCTAGGAAGGACGGTTAGACCGGAGGATTAGACAAAGAACAGGAAACGGACCACTGCTCCCGTTCAGTGCGAGATGCCTCGAGCTCAGCTTCCAGTTGAGCAACCTTGTCTCTGAGCGATTCTGTATATTGCAATTTGAGCTCGAGACTCCGGTTCTGTTCACGTAAAACTTCCACACTCGTCTGGCGATCACGGAGTATCGTTACTTCAGAAGTGAGTTTCGCATTGGTGCCCTCTAACTTTCTATGATATTCGGCTTGCTTTTTGAGCTCTTCTCTAACAACACCCATATCACTCTCTTCGTTTGTCCTCTGCATCCAGGTATCCTTCGCCACCTGTAGTTCATCAAACTGGTCTTGGAGCGAATTAATGATGTCTAACCGGGAGGAAGCGATAGCTTGGGACGATTCTAAATCTGCGGAGAGCCGGTCGACTTGGGATGTGAAAGACGTATTCAAGGCTCGGAGCTGAGAAACTTCCTGAGTCGAGGAAAGCATCCGTTGAGAATGAACACTTTGCAGGTCTGCGAATTCCTCTTGAAGATTATCGAATTGTGCCCTAAGAGTCTTTAGTTCGGCATCTGTGCGTTTCTAATAAGCACAACGGTCAAAAAAGGGTGCAATTGGAATCTCAAATAGAGTCCAACCTTTTCCGCAGCTCGTTCTTCTTGTTCACGCTCGCGGGCTTCACGTTCCTCCTTTTCCTTGTCAGCAAAATGCCTTCTGTCGCGCTCCAGTCGTTCTATTTGAACCTCTTTCTCGCGTAATTTTGTCTCGATATCAACGCGTGACGTCTGTGCTTGGAGTAATTGGCGTTCGAGCGACGCATGAGATACGGTGTTCGTGAATAACTGCGTACGTTGACGACGTCTCGCGGCAGAAAACTGGGGATCTTCAATTATAATCCAACTTCTTTCAGTAAGGAAATCATCAACAACACCATCACATTACTCACCGCGTTCGAGTTCAGCCGCTAGCGAATCTCGTTTAACGGCAGTTGTTGCAGGCCTTGTCGTTCCTGTAGCAATGTTTGACGTCGACGCCGACGCTGTCGAACGCAATGTCCGACGTTTCTTTGCAGCGTTTTCGTCGTCATTCATGTCGGTCACGTCGTCGTCGTGTGTAAGTGATGCCGATCTGTAACCAAATATATCAAAATATGATTCACTCACCTGAATTAAACTCCGGATAATTCAGCAGGCAACTGGAAGCAGGTCTACTAGCTTCGTCTAAGTTCCAGAAAACAATAGTATGTAGGCTTCGTGAATCCTCAGCTTATTGGGAAAGGCAAAAAGATACATTCAGGAGAACAAGTTTAGACGTCGATTTAGAAACGGTCGCCGTCCTCTCCCCTTTCTACAATGTTGTTCTGCCGCTCTCGGTAGAATCAAACTGCGAAGTATAGGATCACGCCGTGACACTTCTACTAGTATACATATTGAAACCAATGACTGATAGTATACAATCATGGTTCACGAGGCAAAAAAACGGCATACTGATGGTTCTCCTGGGCGAAATGACTATTCTGCGCCGAGGCTACTCAGGCTACTCGCATATAAAGGGTAACTAGAATGAGATTCGTCGCGAGGCAATGACTCTTCCTTCCGACTAACGGAGGCGTTTCATGCCACCACTTCGCCAACTCCTACTATCCGCGTCCTGGACCAAGTCTGACAGTAACGATCCATATTGAAACCAATGACTAGTAGTATACAATGACGGTTCACAAGGCATGTTCCAGATCCTAGGCGAAATGACTATACTAATCCTGACTGGGCCGTTTCGCACCTCGTCCCAACATCCCAGCCATCCATGCCGCGCCTTGCAACAGGGAACGAGGATCCCGAGTCAGAGTCAGCGCAAACTCACAAGTATTATCATCCATCCCTAAATGAAAAACGACGTCATATGGTGGTTCCCCATCGAAAATATTTGATCCAAATGATACAGGATACGCCCTCTTGGACTGGCGGTCCAGGGAGCGCTGAGCAGAAACAGTTTTGGCCGAATGCACTGGAGAACATTCCAGATTTGCGACATGTACGAGAGCCTGACCCCTCGGTCCCTTTTTCAAGTCAGCATTGGCGAAACGAGACAGAATGTAGAGCTTACCAATGAGTAGAGCCAAGGTAGGAAACGAACAATCCCATCTGGAACAGCGAGCAGGACACGAAAGTTGAACACTTCCAGCTCATCAAGTAAAGTTGTCGCTTCTTCTTTAGGCACATTGCTACATGCTATCCACGCAACATCGGAAGAATACGCTCTGAGGACTTTGAGCATGATTGAACGTTCGCGTTGGATATCTGCATGCTCTGTAGCAGCGATCCATTTCAGTTCTATATGAGAACTGTCAGGTGCTAAAATCAATAGTCTGAACATAATCGATTACCTTTATGCGCGAGTTTTGTAGCATGAGTATGCCATTGGAGTGCATGAAGAGCGATGTCAAAATGCACCTTTGCTGGCTTGATGCAAAAGCCACGAGAGCGCTCTGCATCTTTTAGGAAATCGGCGAATGAAGTATGAAGGAAATGAATTGAATAGGTGTGAGCGTCAAGCGCTGATGGTACGTCGAGAACAGAATGTAGACCACGGAAAGCTTGGATTAATTCATGTCGATCCAGGCTGAAAAAATTGGCCTGCGCCTGGGCGGGGAGAGAATGATGGGGATAGAGGATAGACATTCCGAGAACGCGCATGGTAATTGGGAGAGACTCGGATGGAATTTCTGAGAGGATTTGATGATAGAGGAGATCCAGCGCTTGCACCGGGCTCACATTAGTACGGCGATCAAGGAACTTCATGCAAGTTTTAAGCTGGCTCTCCGGGTTATGAACTTGACAATCGCCGACAAAGTCGATGATGCTAGAACCAAAAGCAAAAAATCCAGATGAAACCTCTATAATCCTAAGTAAATCGTTCTCGGGCGGCCAATGAGTGTCAAAGTTTGCTCGATATTTTTCGTAAATCTGATGGAAGCCATCCCGTAGCACGCACTCGACATCTTGCTGAGATTCCTTATCGTCCATTCTGAGATCCTCTCGCTCACAGTGTAATTGAAGTAATAATGGCTTGAGATGCGCTTGTTGTCGACTGGAGATAATCCAGAGCAGAGGGAATTGGGGTACCGTTCGGACGTGAGTGTTAACGAGTTCGATAAACTCGGTCTGCGCGTGCTGATCCTTACATTCGTCTATTCCATCAAGGACAATGAGAAGTGGTCGCAGCGCAGTGGAAGGATCACGGGCCATGATATGTTGAAAGGGGTCGATGAGGAGCTCCTTGAACTGAGTGGCACGGTTCTTCTGCAGTATCGTACGGTCTGACTCCAAGATATTGGAGACTATAGATGCGAATTCAGGATGGACGGTGAAAAGCTGGGCGACGATTGTAGGAACGACGCAGTCCAGATCGTCCCTATCGTTTAACTTGGAAAAGAAGATGGAGGCGCCAAGATGTCCCTGTGCTTTCGCTTCTTCGGCAACACTTTGGGCAACCGCAGATTTACCCTCGCCAGCAGGCCCCCATATGTAGAGCAACCTCGAATATCGCTCGTGGTTGCTCAACCATACCCTAGCCCGATTTCTCAGATTTTTACGCGTCTCCGGGTGACATCGAGGGGGAGGATCACGTTCGCACGAATCGACCTCTACTCCAAGCATCCTCTTATCCTCCAGGATTTTCAGCACATCTTATCGGAACGTAAGGAGAGCAGCAAAGATAAAAATGAAATTGCAGACATACCCGGCACGGGCGAAAGATTGTAATTATTCTCGATCATAGTTGGATGATCCATGCTGAAACGATTAGCGCCTTGAAAAAATCCTCCACCCGCAGGGGCTTAGGGAACTAATGAGTCCATACATCGGTCGCTACGATGAAAGAAAGACCGACCTCCAGAACGATTGGTAGATAAGAGAGATTTCAATAGACTACGCCATGAGTGGCTCGACTCAGTAGGTTTTTCTTTTGCTGGGACCCACTGCTTTTTTCTAACCTTGTCCCAAGCAGACATGGCTAGGAGGTTAAAGTATCGTCTAGGGATGATTTCAGAGATGGGGATGGACGTTATATACGGGTTCGCCAATTTAGTCTATCATGAATCGATAAAAGAAGGCCAACACGCATGAGCGTGATCGCGTGAACATCGGGAGATCAGTGAGACTAGAACATTCCAACTCCAGAGAAGCGTGTTTAAACGCTGGAGAAGTGTCAAAGGAACACATTTCGGTCCAAATATACCACTTGTAGTACCCGAGCTGGGGATTTTTGGAAAGCAACCTATCGTAATGGTTGTTCACATGAGAGAGCTTGACTATTTTAGGGCAGAGCGGAGTTGCAAAGCAAAGGACACCTGCACTTATTTATGACAATCTATTGTTCGTCAGCCATTGACTCCAAAACATTAATAAGAAAGTACCTGTGACAGGTTTGGGGGCATTGAACCCTTAAATTGCTCATGAGTTGAAGGCGTCCATCACTTCTCAGCTTGTGGTCGGTGCGGTAAGGCGACGTGGAGTTACAAATGCCAGGAGATTGGAACGTGTTGATGTTAAAATGTCCGTCGGCAATCCACCTGTCTATCATTTCCTACCGGAAGACCCGCCACGACAGAGGTCCACTCTGATAAACATTGTCGTCTGAAGGTCACAGATATAACAACGCCAGATTTTCAACGATGAAGCCGCCGAAGAGAAAGTGTGGCGACGAGAGCAGAGGTCTAACTCGTCAAAAAAAAAAGCCATCGTCATCGGCTTCGGCTCACTATCAGTTTGAGCTATTATTACCAGCAGCGCTTCTGAAACGATATCCTCGGAAGTAGATGGGCCCAAATGTTGTCAACATTAGACACGACACACGAGAATGGCAATCCCACAATGATTTACTGATGGCGTACAAAAGACGGCCCATGAGTTTTGAAACTGGAGCTTGAATGACAGATCTTCTTAAGCACCTTTGCATAACTTGCTTACACATGGTGACCAAAAGACTTCAGAGTGAGATAACTATAACTGAATTCAGTCGCATTCAAATAATGAAAGTTAGAGTGAATGCCGTATTTCCAACCGTAAAACACGTTGCAAAGACTAGGCTGACTCAACTAGTGCATTGAAGGCCTCCCAAAAGCCACCCCTCCAAATCGAAAACCAAGCTCCGCACAAAGAAAAAGAGTCACAAAAATATCAGTAGGAGGCCACCGAATGCGAGTAAATTCATGATGGAGGTGTATGAGAGAAAACGATGACTTACCAATGATTGACTTGCAGCTCGGACAACAAACCTTACCAAATTGTGTATAAACAAAACCTTCAGTAGAAACGGTGATCATGAAAAAAAAGGGCCCGAGATCTTGAAATGCTTTTTCATTGCTTTTCTTTAGTGACGATATCATCAATAGATCGAACCCAGTGATGCGGAATTTCCCTAGAGTTCTCAGACGACTCGATCCAGATATACATACATAACGCAAACTTATCAGGTACCAGGAACACAGGCACAGTTTATTTGAACCCACTGGCTGTTCGTAGACTTGCGTTTACACATTCCATAGCACATAAACAAAGAATAGAATAGAAGATGAAGATGAAGAAAGAAAAGAGTAAAGAGATGTATCGAAAAAAACAAAACCAAACACATATTTTCGGCATTTCCTTCTAGCCGACTCGAACGACTGACCTCGTCATTACTAGTGACGCGCTCTACCAACTGAGCTAAGAAGGACACACTAAAACACGTCACGTAAACAATCAAAACACAACAATTCTTCCAATTCATAACATTCAATTTACAAGTTGGAGGGAGAACTTTCCCCCTCAATGCATTCGAAAGATAAAATGTGAGTGGTGATGGTAATATATACAAAATATATATATCTTTTTTGTGTGACGAAAAAAAAAAAATTCCAAAAGAGAATGAATGAATGAATGAATGGAGAGAACGTGGTGGTGGTGGAGGGATATATGAAGGAATATATGCTGGGATATATATTGGATGTGGTTGTCAAGTTGAGATGCTAGAAAAACAGGTATAAGGTGAGAATGAAGAAGGGAGGTGGGGAGAAACGGGGATAACGAATGAATGTTGCAGGTCACAGACCGCTTATCAGCGTAATGAAAGTTTTTTTTTAAAAAAGTGCCACGATTGATTGTGAAGAATCAAAGAAAAAGAAAAAAATAAACGAATGTTCGGGAGTGAATGTATTCTGATGAGTTGACTGATGGCACGAAAAAAGTAATGTAGTCCAAATTTTAGTTGGTGTGCTTCCAAAATGAGAGCGAAGTGGGATCGTAATATAGTCGTAAACGCAGCAACGGGGGATAAGTTGAGTATGGATCAGGAATCCCATGCGAGGACAAGGGGCGTCGTTTCTTGGATTTTGAAGCTGGAGGTTGAAGCAGGAGAGACAGCTATTTGAACGTCAGAGGTGAACTTGAAGGAGTGCAAACTTAACGATCAGTGCCTAGTAACGAAAGGACTACAACGCACAGGAGGGTTTTTAGGCACGACGGTGTCAGCTGGGGATACAACGACCTCTTGTTCTTGGGGCACAGGCGAAATGGTGTTTGTTTCCCCTTGGACATCCTCTCCCAGACTCGTCTCTCTCGCTGTCTCCTCGCCGGCCTGAGCACCTTGGCCTGCAAGTTTCAACTGAGATCGACCACGTGTGAGAGGTCTACCCATTCCAATACCATATTTAGGATTGACAAGGCGCAGATTCAAGATTGGCGCCCGTGACTCTTCTTCTCGGTCGGAGCTCCAGTCAGGCTCCCCTTCATAGCCACGCCCACGTTGTGGAGGCACGACAGAGGAAGAACGAGAAGGATAGTCGTCTTTAGCGTCATGGAAATTGGAGGGGGAGTTAACGGGGTATGAGATCGGGTATCGAGGGGAAGCAGGGGAGGTAAGGAGGGAATCGGAAGCAGACCGGGACGTGGACGGGTCTAAACACGCAGACAGATTGCGGTTGTGAAGATTGAAAGGTAAACGAGCGTGGAGGTTGACCATTTTGCTAAACCCCGGAGCGGAATTAATTAAAATATGCAAATCCATGGAGCAGCGTGGACCCACCCTTCCTTGGCGCGAACTATGCTTGTCAGTCGAGATTGCAGCGCACGTTGACGACGCACGGTCTCGTCGTTGATATTGGTCCTGTGGGTGGTCAACTGGCCGCATTTGAAGCGCTCGGGTGGGCTTACGGTTGAGGCTCTGTCGGAATGAGGTACGTGCGTTCATCGGGCGTTGTCTGCACCATCTCAGCGACGAATTGACTGCAGAAAACCGCAGGACTTACCGAGGGAGGAGAGCGCTGTCTGCAGAAACAGCAGAGCCAGGCGACCATGGTTGGCAGACGCAAAGAGCTTTCTCGGTAATTGCCGCACCCGCCAAGAGTCCCATTGTCACCCTCGCTTACAGGTACAGATATCACGACCGAGGACAACACAATCTGTCATTAACATTCCCCGTCAAATAGAAATCTGACTCGGGCTGTTACCACTTACCTTAAACCCACTAGCTTGGTCCCAGCTGGTGGCAACTAATGATGTTCTATTTCCTTACGTTAACAATCGTTCGAATACTATCCATGTGGACGAGTCACTTGGCCCAGCCTCTCCATTCCCACTCGCTAAAAAACTGGGCTCTAACCTCTCGATGAGTCTGTGAATGTGATGTTAGTTGCTAGGATTAAAGAATAAATTGATTGTCAGTGCCTATGATCAATCTAATCGTCCAGGTCTAACAATTTCCCAGGCTCCTCATGGCAAACCCATCCCTAGCGTGAGAAAGTCTCGCTTTTGTCGTGATGGTTGATATGGCATATGCACAAGTCATTTTCTTAATGACATCTGTCCAGTCGCTCGGCCATCGGTGCTTGCTGTGTTCCAAAGATGCGAACTTCACTTTTGCGAGGCTGTGCCAGGCCAATGGACTTTTCAACCCTTCGACGTCAGTGCATCGTCACTGCTCAGTCTCCTCAATTATGATCTAGACCCAAACTGCCTCCATTCTTGATTTTCTGCCAAGAATAAAATAAATAGTAATTCCGTATTTTTAGATTGGCGGCGCCCAAAATTTAAGCTGCTCCATTAAAATCCTAAATATGGCACAAGTCCCACCTGCTTTTGTTTCTAGCTCCTTACTGCGGGCGCGTTGTAAAGAAGTTTTGTGGAAAAAGAAGACCAAGGCCATGGAGACTTGTCCCAACCGGATTGTAGTATTGTTGAACATTATATAAGAGATGGAAAAAGCTTGATTTTCGACAAAAACAATCCCCGTCTTCGCTCCCCGTCTTCTCTACCCCTTTGATTGATTAACCTTTTCCTTTCCTTTCATTTCCTCTTCGCCTCGTAGACGTCATGGCTTTTCGACCATCGGTGTTGGTTGTTGGAGCGCTGGCCGCCATAATGCTCCCGCACGCGCGTGCGGAAAAATACGACATGGTGAAAGAATATGCTGGCTCGACCTTTTTCGACGATTGGGCGTTCTACGACCACTGTGCGTATGCCTCGAATCTCACCTCAAATTGCTGACTCACCAAATTATAGTTGACAATCTAACAAATGGAGACGTCGTGTACGCTTGATTATCCATCCTCTTATCGTTCAGTAGACTGAAAACCAGAAAAAAGTTTCGTAGGTGCCCAACAAGCAGCTCAAAACAAACTCGCCTTCGTAGACCCCTCGACAAACCACGCTATCATCAAGATTGACAACACGACGACAGTTCCATTCAATGAAAAGCGAAACGCAGTCAGGATTCAGACAAACGAGATGTACAGCGTTGGAAGTTTGTGGACTATAGATATGTACCACGTACCATATGGGGTACGCCTTCTTTCTGGTTAATCGGGCAGGTGTCCAGAAATTTTGACTTACAACTAGGCAGTGTTCAGTGTGGCCGGCATTTTGGTCCCACTCTCCAAATTGGCCAGATGGCGGGTAAGTTGTTTAATATATAATCACTTTTTCTAAATTACCTTCCAACTTCGGGCATTACAGAGAAATCGATGTCTTTGAAGGCGTAAACCTTCAACAACGTAACCAAATGGCACTCCACACCAATCCAGGTTGTAAACAAGTCAACCCGAATCAATCAGTCGACTCCTCATTCATTCCTAATACCGATTGTTCTTACCTTACAAACAATAATCAAGGGTGTATCGTTAATGATCCGGACGTTCAATCTTATGGAGCTGAATTCGCTAATGCGGGCGGTGGAGTCTGGGTCACTGAATATGCCGAAAGTGGTATTTCGTACGTTCTTCAACCTTGTTTTTTCTTATTATCATTCTTTCGCTATAGCATCGAAGACTTATTCAAATTGATAGGATTTGGTTCATGCCGCGAGCGAAAGTCGCCAGTGTCATCTCCTCCAATTCATCTACAATTGACACTTCAGAACTTGGAACACCCACTGCGAATTGGCCAACAGGAGGCTGTGATATGAATACCTTCTTCGCTCCTCAAAACATCATTCTTGATATCACGCTATGCGGCGGTACGCCCCTCCCCTCATAATTGATCACTGTTTTCTAATTTATATCAAGATTTCGCTAAACCACCACAAATTTTCAGCCAAACCTGTCCTGGATTATGTTACGAAGATTGGGTAGTCGGAAATGGGTCCAGCTATGCCACGGCATATTTTGAAATCGGGTCAATGCGTGTGTTTAGCAAATCAGGAACGACTACGACAGTTGGTGGTCAGAACAGTTCAGATTCGAGTTCAGGCTCGTCGGATTCATCAGGTTCATCGGGTCCGTCTGACAGTTCTGCAGCGACTTTGAATGTGGATTGGGTGCGGATGATGATGTATGTTGTGAGTTTGTGGGGCATTGGATTAGGAGGTAGTTTTGTGGTGGAAAATTTTGTGTTTTGAATTTCTGTTGTCAAAACACTGTGATGAATTATAGGCTTCTGGCTCGGTATATATCCTATTATTCTATGATTGTACTGAGATAAACGAATGTACAGGTTGTAATTGCTTTTGCACAATACTAAAGATGAACGTTACCTTCTGGACAATCGTCCCGTTCATTCACAATGCCAATACTGATTGTTCTAATAGTTGTATCAGCTGGTTCAGTAGCGCCTTGTCCCCATTGCAATGTACTAAGTCGACTTTGAGTTTGTCCGTTCCATGCGCGTCCCGAAAACACTCGATAGATGATCAGAAAGTATGTGAGGACCTTTTGGACGAGACAAAAATATCACTTATAAAAATGGTACTCCCAAGACAGATGCTTACCTGAATCTGAACCGCAGAAGCATTGAAAAAATTATATGCCGGAATAGCACTTTCAAAGAGAGGGCAAATCAAGAGCGCCAGGATCCATACGACAGCCAGCGCAAACGACTCCACCAGCATCGCTGTAATCCCCAAATATTGCGCCGCAGATTCAGTTTTTCCTGGGACCAACAATTTGTGAGCTCCTTTGATTCAACTATTGGAAAATTTTGGAACTCTTTGGAACTCATACCCATTATTTTAATATGTTTCCGTCGGACCACCATCAGGCGGCTAACAATCATCAATGTCATGAAGACTGTGCTTGCTGCTATCAATGCCACACTTGCTGACAGCACCCGTTCAAACAACGAAGGAGTGCTCGAGGAAGAATATGGAATGGACCATGTGATAATGATATACGAAATATACGTTCCTGTTGAAGGATTTGTATATGAATATTAATTGGTGTAATCGGTTCTTACCAATAGCAGCCAGATAGAGCAGTAGAGAAAATATGGCCACTGGTATGACAAGTCGAGTTCCACTCCAGATAGTCCAGACACGCCATGACTAGTAAATAGGAATGGGAGGACGAGAAGCATAGCAGTTGTAAACTCACTAATACCCCCAATGACAGGGTCGTTTCAACAAAAGTAACAACGATGTTTGCTTTACCAATTGCGAAGGCCCGCTTTTTCGCTAAAGTACGATCCGGACCAATAGGAAGGGTTCTAATGTCGAGATAAAACGTTTTTGTGTATAGACTGAGAGTGATTATGTCGATTGTAGCGCATACTATCATGACTGAAGCCAACGCAAATGTGAAAAGTGTGCGACGGCTGAGTTTCCCATCAATATCGCGAGATTGAGAGTAGAATAGTCGAGTAGAAAGGTAGTAGAGTATGATTGAGAAGGCGTATAAGACCCCCAAGACAGTGGTACTTGAAATGAGGTCAGCGGTTTCATCCCGCAGAGTTGCCCAGTCAGCCGGAGCGTCATTGTTCATAGCAAGTTTCGAGTTGTTAGTCCAAGGGTATACATTCCGGTAAACGATGTCCTATCTTATATTCTTGCTCGTCACCATGCATGTTGCAGTTGACCAACTTGAAACTCGAAGATTGTTGAGTGATTGATATATGATGTATATAGAAACCGGAACTAAGGGCCTGTTCGGACGTCACGGTTTCGAACCCGCAATGTCGCGATTTCACACGGACTTGAGATGGCTAATGCATGATGGCTAAAACTGTGTACCTCACGATTTCAACAAGTCATCATACGACCGCTTTCCGAGCGAAAGCCAAGTGGGACAGTGATTTGAGCAAGTGGATTATTTGAACATGTTGTAAGGACAATCAACGAACTTGATTGCGACACGATGAACCCCTACGAGGTATGTAGTGACAGCGGTTTTGGGATCGTTGGAACATCACCGAACGCTCAACGTTTCAAACGCGCACAATTTTGAAACCATGGGAACAAAATTTGGCGGGGGGCGGGTTCCGAGTCAAAACCGTATCGTCCGAACAGGCCCTAACTGGGAAATCGACCGAAGCGTATCGCATTTGTAGCATCGCCTCCATGTGAAAGTCAACTTCTCGTTGAGTTGCCCGCTCCGAGACAGCACAAAGGCTTCATAAACAGGGCACGTAGTAATAGTACGGTGCCACGTACTATGCCGCCCCGCATATAATGCATTCGACTTGGTTGGGTCCTGAGTCGTTCTCGTTCATTTTGATGCTGTCCACACATTAGTGTGTTTCACTTTTAATCAAGGAAGTTTGCAGCACAGCCGCTCAGTGGAAACTCAGATGCTACTGCCGAACCTAAAGCTGGATGATCTTAGCCCTCTAAGTGTGCTGCGCTATACCGACTTGAGTACTTATGGGAGCACAAATAGGGAGCACCCACAAAGTGAGGACACCTCTTTACGAGGTGTTTGGTCCCGACTTCTCTTGAAGACACGGTTATGTCGCCATCAGGAATCCTTCCGCATACCTCTATATCTATGTCAGAGGAATCAAATAGGGCCAATTAGGAGTACCACCGCTCCTGCCTCATTGGATGGTATCCTTCCCTCGAGTACACCATTCACTTCCCTATCTTCATGGTCGAAAGACATTTTACCTGAAACGATTGAGCATACAGTAAAGGGTATACACCATATACCGTGACATACCAACTTTGCTATCAGCACGTTCGGCAGATGTAAAGGGAACACCTGCTAACTGCGCTCGGGCCCTTAGCCTCGCTTTCCTGAGACGATCTTGCCGTTCAAGCGTATCTTCCTTGATAAGCCACGCTTGACCTTGCCCATTTGTGAACTAGGCCAATAGGATTGCAAATCTGGAACTGTAGTGGCAGAGAATACCCAGGGTAGACATTGCCGACCAGCTTGAGTGAGAAATCAAGACGCGAAGACAGAGAAATGAGAAGGATGATGGATGAACGAGTAGGATAGTGGGATGAAAAAGCAACAGAGCTGACCTTGTTTTCCTGGAATTGGTAGATTTTATCAAGTTCCTTTTCAAGCAAGGCCTTGAAGTCATCCTCGTCCTTCTCAGTCTCAGTCCAGGTGCGGCCTGTCGTCCGGATCTGATTCAACGGTGACGGTGAATACTGGAATACAATTGACGAGTTATTATTAGACGCGTTGATCACGACACGTGACTTGTTCAATAAGTTAACTCTGTCTTGAATCTCGAAACCGTAGAACAATGTCCAGAGGTCTACGATCCCATCTGCTTGTACCATAATCTACGACCAACATGATACCAACGATACCGAGGCGCACGTCTGACGTCTTCAGGCTGGAAACGGATCTCCACGACACCAGGGTCTCTGAGCAAGATGGCCAAGGGAATTGTTTCAAGTGTGCAAGAGCTCGCAGACTTCATTGTGCACCGGGTGTAGCTGGAGTAGACCCCGTCTATTGAATGCTGCTGGATGTCACAGTGGGAGAAGAGAATGCCTCAAAAGCCGTTCTTATTACGCCGCAGCTTAGGCAGGAATGGGATCCTGCTGCGAGGATTCCAAAAACGAATTTTTACGCTTCGTTAGCAAGCAAAGTGAGTATTTCACGACTGTGATCCCTTTTCAGTGCTTAGGAGGTTCCTAGTCCACAAGACGCCGTAACGATTGCAAGACTCTTTCACGACGCAGATACCATCATCTGAACCTGCTTATCTTAACCCTTCACCTTTATATGTTTATTCACGTGAAAAATGTTTGCATGATCATTTTGCCGTCATGTATATTTCATTGCTTACGTTTAATATCTTGCAGTGTGCGGTGTTTGCATGGTGCAATCAAGAAGGAATTCGCTTGACTATATACGCATGGCATGCTTTCGGCAACATGACTTCAAGGCCATGCGGGCCTTCATATTATCCGGCTCCGCATGGCGTTAATTCATCCAGCTCCTTGGCCCAGCAGCTATCGACGACGGCGCTCAGTTTGTTAAATACGGTCATGGAACATGGAAATCATGTTGCAAAACTCTCTGGGTACGGGAATGGTGTAAAGATAGACCATATACGATATCAAATCGATAGAGAAGCTCTTGATTTGGAATATGTCATTCTCACAGAGGACGGGGAACATTCGTTGCCAATTAAACAAGAACAGGGAATGGAAGTTATTTCCCTGAGAGAGCGGCGGCGATTAATGCGTTCGATAGAATGTTTCTTGACATCGCTTGAAGGCTGGGAAGTTCAAATGACGACTAGAGAACCTTCGGACCACAGTCGGAGTTACGACAGCTTCGTAGGTGTCCGACTCAATGGTATACCCACGGTGGTCGTGGCAGTAGAGGAACGGGATCCGTAGTCGCCTTTTCATGTTGCCGACGATGCTACAAGTCTAGTACGGCTGGTCTCAGTGCCACCACATCAGTGGGAAGTATCAGTAGGGTGAACTTGATGTCATCCCCATTACACAACAAGAAGTTTATCTTGTCATACGACGGAATCGTACCTATATCTCGTGCTCAACGTGGTGAAGAAGTATGTGTTTAGTTTCCTTCTGATACACTTTTTTAATATGCATTATATTGTAGCCAGTGAAGGGCGCAGTGTTCCAATCACACAACCGGACTCGATTGATCCGATACTGTTTGTTTATCGTGCCAAAGCTACATTTGTTGGCGTCAATCTCTGGGATTCTCATGCCGCTGTTGTGACGTCCGGAGTAAGACGCAAACAGCATGAGAATGGTGTTTTATCGAAGCTGACAGAGTTGGGGCATATGCATTACAGGCGAAACCGGTCAGGTTAGTCAGGTGATATATATCTTCAAACATTCAATGCGCGTTTCTTACATATCCGTGGTGTGGTAGTGGACAAAAATCTGTTGTCCTTGAATCGGTATACAAATCTCTAATCGCAATGCGTGTCTTTTCCTTCTCGACCGGCGAAACTCATCTCGGTCCAAACATTCCCGCTCGTGAAGTCAGTATAATCTGCACTCGAGTTGATCTACAAGACTGGTCCATAGAAGCTTAATCACCCTCCTTACAACTTTATAAAAAGAGAAAACGCCCGGCTGCGAGTAGCGGTATTATCACTGCTGGAAACCTCACGGGCATAATCACAAGTAATCGGCGATCAGCGGCATTGGTGCCACGCAACCGATCCAAGTGGCCACTGGCCTCCACTGGCGCAGCCGGTCAGATGCCCTTAAATCTGCAAAAAGCGGCACAAGGACAGCCGAGCTGAAAAACAAACGGCGGTACAGGCACACCGAGAAACACGGGAATGATGAGCACAGCTTATTACCAAAAAGGGACGATAGCATGCACGATAAAGAAAGAACGTGTCCCTTTTTCGGACTCGTAACGTAACGCGTAAATCGACGGAGTTGCGTAGCGTATTATCCTCTAACCCTCAAAATTTCAAGTGACTACTGCGTGGGTGGGGTCGAGGAGCCCTCTCAGGACGACCAAATCGCGTTCCCTTGCGATCTCGCCGCCTGGAATTGAGGGTTCAGAGCTCTCGATCCTCCCACTCCCCAATCTACGGGTATTTTTTTCTTTTCTTGGAGGTCCTTCCCAGGAGTCTAGCCTCGGCGAGAAACCTCGGCGACTGAGATACTAAATTCAGGCCATTATTTGAGAGCAGGGTGGGTATGAAATGATTTGATGAAGACGGCGCGGAACGTGGACTTACAAATCTGCCGAACGTCCACGAATCCACCGGCCGTGGGGAAACATGCTATCAACGAATGTAGTCCCGCACTATGCGGTCCCAGCTTCAATTCACAAATTTGCCGAACGCCTCCGAATCCATCGGCTGTGGAAAAACGTGTTATCAACATTGTGCCGTACTGGTGCGGTCCTAACTCCAACTTACAAACTTGCCGAATGTCCACGAATCCACAAGCTGCCGAACGTCCACGAATCCATCTGCTGCTGTGGGGAGAACATGAACAACTCGTATATATATTCAGCAAGTTCCTTCAGATGTCGACTCAAGCTACTTTCACATCCAAAACATGCCGCAAACCTTCACTCACACCTTCGACAGCTCTCTTTTCAAGGGTACCGTCACCATAAATACAGGGTAGGCGTCCTTGAGTCATTCGTCTGGGTAACTCTTCTGAGATGCGTGCAGGTTATTCATTGGTGGCAAATGGGTAGACCCAGTTGACGGCGGAGACCCCGTTGAGTGAGTGCGAATGCCTTCGATCTACTTGGGTACTAACTTTTTTGACCGTCTCCAGTGTTGTCGATCCTTGTATGCGCAGTAACTCCTTCAAGTTTCTTTGCTGATCCATTGGCACAGGCACCGGCAAGGTCATTACGACCGTCGCTGGAGGAACATCAAAAGATGTCGATGTCGCTGTCGCCGCCGCTGAAAAGGTTCGTTTTTTTTTTACCACCTGATAAATCACAGTCAAGTAATTGTCCCAACAGGCCTACAAGACCTCATGGGGTTTGAAGGTTCCCGGGGCCGAGCGCGGAAGATTGTTAGGCAAATTGGCAGATCTAGTTGAACAACATAGTGACAAACTAGCGGCGCTGGAGGCCTTGAACGTCGGTCAGTATAGTATCTTGTCTGCTGGCTTGTCAACACTGATGCCTGTATATCAGGAAAACCCTTTCCCATGGCGCAGTTTATTGATATGTCGATGATAACAATACCGATATTGAGATATTATGCTGGTTGGGCAGACAAGATCCAAGGCAAAACAATCGAGGTGAGTTCATTTCGAGTTGGTTGAGTGTTCCGGGCTGACTTGGGACAGACGAACGAGAACAAGATGGCCTACACGCGGCATGAACCATACGGTGTTGTGGTACGCATCGCGTCTCTGGCACTGTGATTGGAAAATCACTAACCTCATTGTCTAATAGGGAGCAATCACGCCCTGGAATATCCCTCTCGTGAGCAATCTTTGAGGCTGAATATCTTTCAATGTCCCTGACATTTACAGGCCGCTGCAGTCTTGAAAATCGCGCCCCTGTTGGCCACTGGGAATGTCGCAGTCCTTAAGGTAGGCTTCCAATCAGTCACACGAACCGATACGCGAGTTTCTAATTGGAGCACATTTAGCCTTCCGAAATCGCTCCACTCACCGCGCTGTACTTCGCGGACCTCGTCAACCAGGCTGGCTTCCCTCCCGGTACAGTGAATATTGTCAACGGTTATGGTAAGAGTTTGTATGCGAGTTTACGGAAGATTTATTGACGACAGGGGCCAGGTAACACCGTCGGAGAGGCGATCTCAAGGCATCCATTGATCAGGGCCGTCGGATTCACAGGAAGCACACTGACAGGGCGCAGGATCCTCAAAGCCTCGGCCGAGTCAAATTTGAAGAAGGTCTCGCTGGAGCTTGGTGGGAAGAGTCCCGTCATCGTTTTCGATGATGCCGAACTGGATCAAGCTATCAAGTGGGCAAGCGGGGGAATTTTGTGCGTCTATTCTTTTGCAGAGGAAGGTCTACGCTAACACGGCCATCCGTTTGATAGCTCCAACATGGGTACGTAGAAAACATTTTGATGCATGGACCACGTTTTAACAATGAACAGGTCAGGTGTGTGTCGCAGGATCACGTATCTACGTGCAGGAGGGAATCTACGACAAGTTCATACAAGGGTTCAGGAAGTTAGCCGAGGGTTTGGCCGATGCAACGGGAACTCCATTTGAGCCGGGAACTCAGCATGGACCTCAAGTGTCGAATGCTCAATTCGAAGTGAGGCAGAAACGTGACAACACTGGCACAGCTGACTCATAGATATCATAGCGTGTTATGGGATACATCAATTCCGGGAAGAGTGAGGGTGCGAAGGTCCTCACTGGAGGCGAAAGACAAGGAGATACCGGCTTCTTTATTAAGCCAACGATCTTTACTGAGGCCAAGGCGGATATGAAAATCATGCAGGAGGAAATTTTTGGACCCGTTTGCTCTGTCGTCAAGTTCAAGACCGAAGAAGGTAAGCGTTTCATTTTTTGCCAGGGCTAGCGCTCGTAGTAATCTCCGTTCTTGGCAGAGGTTACTGAATGGGCAAACAACACAACGTATGGGCTCGGTGCCAATGTCATGACTCAGAATGTGGCGCGCGCTATCAGGATGGCGAATAGCCTTGAAGCCGGGTCTGTCTGGGTGAGTTTATGTCTAAGTCATGATTTCGAGACGAGATTTTTATGTCATTCAGATTAACTCTGGGGCGACTGCTGATATGGGTGTTCCTTTCGGTGGGTTTAAGCAGTCGGGTAATAGCAAGGAATTTGGCGAGTATGCTCTTGATGCGTGCGTAGCTTGTGCCATTTGCCATTTTTCGATTCTATCAAACTGATGTCATTCCTTTTCGTAGATACACCCAGGTTAAGGCTATCCATATTAATATTGGTCAGCGACTGTAAATATCTTTGGGTCTGCGATATTGTTAGATAATTAATGAATTTGATTATGCTGATTGTTTTGGCTCTTGTCTGTGGGAAACGTGTGAAAAGTTCACAAGTACTTCTATCGATTGGGATACCAGTCACTGTACAGAGTTGGACTCCTTTCCGGTCTACAATGACTCTACATCGTGCCCGCTAATCAAACCAGACCAATGGGCGTATATCAGATAGCTCCTCGGCACTTGACGCCTGGCGACCTTGACACCCTCTCCGAAGACTGACTGCAACCGGCATGGTCCGGTTGCCAATGGTTCGGTCCGGTTTTGCCTTGCTTTTAACCGCTGGGTTAAGAGACCGGACCGGATCGGACTTACAAAAAAAATTAATTCCAAAAAGCACAGCCGCCAAGCAGAAAGTCAGCTTGTATGGCTCGTAGCCACCTCAAAGCGGGATGATCTTAGCCATCTGAGCGTGCTGCGCTATACTGCATTGAGTACCAGTGGGTGAATTGGAGGCCGTAGATAAGTCAGATACATGTTTTTAGCAGGCTGTCTCGTGAATAGAGGTCGTATCCGCCTACTGCAATGGGTGGGGTCGTACATAGCGTTCTAACCTTGAGCTTGAGCTCGCATGGGCTGCGACTAGCGCGATTATGACCTGGGCACAACCTCACTTATATTCTTTTGACCTACGCGACAACTACGACAAGAACCAGACACGACTGGTTACAAGACAATCTATCCCCACGGATTGAGAATGCAGCGTTGATTAAGAACGTAACCACATTCGCTTCGAACATTTCTCAGAAGTATTCACGGCCCAGAAGTCTGAGTCTCTGATGATATCGACTGGCGGCTGAGGACTACGTTCATCAGCCTATGCCTGAAACTGCTCCTACCAGTACTGTACGCGAGTATCACAGCTCTCCTGATAACTTAGGTATGCTTCTTCAGCCACTCGTCCTCTAAAAGTTGCTTCGCCTTCTGTCGATTCTTCGGATCCCACTGCAGCATCTTGCTCACGAACTGCAGAAACAGTGCCTTATCTGAGCCTTGTAAATTTGTCTCCAGTTGTTCCAAAGAGACACGAGGCGGTACCTCGATACCGGCTTGGAATTCGCCTGAGAGAGTGATACACGTCAGGATCGATAGCATTATAAAGCAATAAGATAAGGAACTGACCTTGTTCAGAGAAAAACCTAGATCTCAGCGCACCTTGAGCTGCAAATCCTGGCGGTGGAGGACCCAATAGAGAGATGATTTCGGCCAAGTGGGCGCGACCGCGATAGGTACCATGTTCAGGATCAGTTCCGTAAAACAGGTGCCTGCCTTCAAAGAGGTCCCATATCTGGAAATTGCGTTCCGTCATCAATCGACAGACACCAAATTGAACATAGGGAGGAATTCAACCTTGCTTACCATGCAGCCAACATTCCAAATATCAATTTCATAACTCCAGGGGACTTTGAGAATGACTTCTGGTGATCGGTAGACGTCCGGCTGCGCGTCTTTTTTATGCTTTTCCTCGCCCCATGCGGCAGAGCCAAAGTCGCAGAGGACGGGTAGGCCGAATCTCGAGCCAGTCGGTATATCTAATTCGCGTGATAGATAGATGATCCTGCCATTGATTTCTTTGCGCGGCGTTGGGTTCTCGAGTTCTGCCTGTTCAAATTTCTCGAGGATGGCGGTATCCTCGATACCAAACATGATGTTACTCGCGCTGATGTCTGGGAAGCGAGGTATGAGTTTCTTGTTGGATTAGAGCAAAGGGGAAAAAAAGAGCCGATTCACCTGTGTGGATGACCCCGCATTGGCGGGCGTAATCGAGAGCGAGGAGAACTTGCTTTAGCGTGATGGCGAGAACGGGAGTAGGTAGTCGGCCTATGGGATTACGTGCCAAGAAGGTCTGCATACTATCCCATAGCGGCGGGTGCACGAGACACTGGTGAGCACCATCGGGGCCGGAAATGGTGAACGAGTTGAATAAGGCGCGGACAGCTTGTCGACCTGGGTGCGATGCTGGACCTTGATCTAGACGTTGGTAGGCTGACAACTCGTGCGATGGATCACATCCCAAGCTACCCGAGTGAATAAAGATCTTCAAGGCGACATGGCGGTGGCCCAACAAATCTCGTGCCATCCAAACAGTCGAAGTTGCGCCATATCCAAGTTTTCCGACAACCTGGTAGCGTGAAGCAAGTACGTTGCCGATGCGGACAGGGTAGTATCGTGTCGCGAGATAATCTGGTAAGTTCTCTTCTTCGATGAGCTGGCTTGCACGGATCCTCTCAAAACGCGCGTTCGAGAAATCTTTAGGGAGACAAGGCAAACGGCTTCCCCGGGCCACTGCCCTGGAAACCCGACGTTTCAGAGATGACCATGTCATTGGTAGTAGTGAAAACGCGTCAAAGCAGAGAGGTCAAATGAAGGGGTTTGTCGACAAGATGAATTTGAACTTAAATAACGGTGTGAACCATGGAACCTAGAGGTATTAGAGAGGATCAAATGACCATGACTGAATGGCGAAAAGGTTGTGGCGAACGACAAAAGAATCTCTTGAAACCGACCCTGAACAATTACAATCATGTGACGGCAGATGCGACTAACCTTGAGTCAGGATATCCTAGGATATCCCTATCGACGGGATAACGAATTCTGTTACAAAATTTCATTCAGACGCTCTGAGTCACCGATTGCTCAACTGCCCAACTATGTTTGACGAACTTGTCATTCTCGTATCTTTGATACAAGAAATACGATCTAATTACATCGAAAACAGTTCCTTCGATATTTTGTATGAATTTTATCATGACGATTGCCCTCAACTTTTTTTTTTGAACATAAAATGTACTTCGGGTGTAGTAACTGCTCTCTCCAGTGCTCTGAATCATCGCAAGCTAATATCTCTTTTTTTGATACTGTTATCACTCCATGCGCCCGAACTTCCAACCCTGTTAACATTTTATGCGGCAATAGCCAACCTAAATAGATCCCCAGGGATCTGAGATCTTTTGGGACCGATGAAATGCTCGTAGTGATGTAGGAGGAGAGTCGAGGAAGGCCAAAGGTGTCGAGCTCTGAGTAACAATTGACAAGTCGGCAGAATGCCTCGGGTAAAATTCACGATACCTACATGTATATTCCAGGGGCATCTAAGGAAAACTTTAGAAGTCCGAGGTGTTCTACGTGTATTTGGTTATTTAAAAGAAACTACTAGACCAATCAATTTGACCAAAGGCGATATGAAGGATATTGGACGGGAGAAGTGTCGGGCACTCAAAAACAAGTGGCGCGTATACTTCAATTTTTACCTGACGTAGCCAAAGCCACGTCTTGGTCCTAACGTTCCACTAGGGTTGTGGTCACTTTCGACCTTCAGGCTTGCATTTACGGCAGCAGAAAAACAAGAAGTTGAGGATAATTTCTTGGGGATATCAGTCGGCATCGCCTTTTGATGGGGCTATGAGTTGCTGTGGTGAAGAAGTACTAATTAAACCGTCATATGATGATCATTGATCATAGGTATGCCACTGCAACGTGGCCAGGTCGTGGCTGTCCGTGTATATCGCAACTGGTGGGCTCACAGTCACACTAGCTTGCTATTTCTTCGAGGTTGGAGAGACTTGGATTGCTAGCAAGCATGCGAGTCAAATTGTATGACTGGAAATTGTTATGAAAGTTGGAGCTGCGAAATGTTTGGGTTGGTTGCGGCGCAGCAACAAGACGATTCCTGTAATCATGAAGCTCATAAATCGGAGTTTTGAACCGAGTAGAGTGGGAAATCAAGCTGCGCCCCTGAATGGGAGGCGTGGGGAGTGCCTGGGACTAGCGCTTGTTGTTGCCTGAGTCAGTTGGAGTGTGGCTGAGTGCGTCTTTGCCTGGTCCACATCAGTCACTCACTCGGGACCGCAGCCGGAAGATATATTCTCTCCTTCTACCATAACTGACAAGCTGATTCTACTTCCAATTCACCCTCATGGACACTCTCAAGTCCCTCATCCAGCCTCTCGTCGGCGGCGGCGGCGGTTCTTCGGTCGTTGATGGAATGAAGCTCGTCGTCCTCGGCGGAACCGTCGAGACAGCACGACGAGTGTCCAGCTCAGCCTGGTGCGCCCATTCATTCTCACCTTTAGCTCGCTACTCACTCTACCCCTAGGTCTCATTTCGTCAACTGTATGTCGCCACTTGCGCGTCGTTACTAGCGCTCTAACTCCCTCCACAGCATTCTTCCTCACCGCCCATTTCAGCGAAGAGGACTATCCTTTTGATTGGCTCATGCTGTGGCTCTCACGTAGGCCTGAATGGCAACGCTCTCGTGAATTCGAGACAACAACGAGGTCATCTGGCCCAGGCGGGGCGACGTCCTCTGGTTTCGACGATTGGGACGAGGAGGAACGGGATTATGACAATAGCGAGTATGATGGCGAGGGTCGACCAAAGACTCGGGTAGTCTTTCAGCCCACCTTTGACACTACACATACCATCTTCTATCGAGGTCACTGGCTGCGCGTCAGACGCTCGCGAAAGCCCGACGGGTGTGAACAACTGTCCATCAGGTGAGAACATTCTCGATTCATTCCGAACTCTCGGTAAACACAATTAATCTCTATTTCTGTAGCGTCGTCGCCCGATCAAATACCGTCCTCAAGCAACTTGTACTCCAGGCCAAACGCGAATACGAAGCGGAGGCTATACATCGTATCCAAATCTATTTTGCAGACTCTCATGGTTCCTGGCGGTGGACTGACTCGAGACATAAACGTCCTATGGGGAGTATTGTATTGAATCCGGGTGTGAAAGAGATGTTGCTCGAAGACACCAAAGACTTCCTCCGTTCTGAAAAGGTGTGTTCCCCTATTGATGGCGCCGGGCTCTTTGGTCTTGTCACGTAACATCACAGGGCCGCATCATGTGGTCCCTTGTCCTCTCTGATCGCTTTTGACTCATTATTTCTCATTTACAGTGGTACGCTGATCGTGGTATTCCATTCCGACGCGGCTACCTCCTTCATGGTGTCCCGGGTTCTGGCAAGTCTTCACTCATCCATGCACTAGCTGGTGCTCTTCAACTCGATATCTACGTTGTTTCCCTCTCCGCATCATGGATATCTGATTCCACTCTTACAACATTGATGGGTCGTGTACCCGCTCGTTGTGTCCTTCTCCTAGAAGATCTTGACGCTGCCTTCACCCGCAGTACAAATCGTGATGATTTCCTCAAAGACGACAAAGACAAGGAAAAGAAGGACGGTGATAATGCTGACAAACCAGCCGGCCCTCACGTTCGTAGACGCCGGGATAACCTAAGCGATGTCAATACCCTCAGTCTCAGTGGTCTTCTTAACGCTCTCGATGGCGTAGCCGCTGCAGAAGGTCGTTTACTTTTCGCAACAACCAATCACCTCGAAAAGCTCGATCCGGCGTTATCCAGACCGGGAAGAATGGATGTGTGGATTGAGTTCCGTAATGCGACTAAATGGCAAGCCGAAGCGCTTTTCAGGAATTTCTTCCCTTGTGCTGAAGATGAGCCCCCTGCGAATTTTGATGATGCTGAGCTTGAAGGTTTGGATGTGAAAGTTGAGGTAGAAGATGGCCGATCGATGGCATCCAAATCGCCACATTCTCGATCATCATCGAGTTCTATATCGAGGCCCGCATCGTGTATGGGTGCTAACGCCCCAACGTTCTCGCTTCCATCCCCAACATCTCCACCATCACCTTCGAGTTTGACTTCGGGGGTGTCCTCGATATGGTCATTAGCATCAGGCGCAACATCCCGATTAAAATCTCCCTTTGGTAATCCTGAATCCGAAATAGCATCACCTACACCCACAACGCCAACAACGTCCAAATTAAGCAATAACAACGATTCAGCGAAACTTCTCGACGAATGTGGACAATTCGGCGCTTCAAATACGGCTTACCGACCACCACCTCCGGAGGAAAATGTCTTGAATAGTAGACATACTGCGCTACCTTTAGATAAGAATAGGTTGAATGAGTTGGCGAAAAAGTTTGCGGATGGGATTCCGGAGGAAGAGTTTTCGGTTGCTGATTTACAAGGATGTGAGTGTCGAGTGTGGTGTTTTTCTAGTTTTGTTATATTGATGTTCTTTGGGATTATAGATTTATTGAAGAATAAGGCGCATCCTGCGCTTGCTGCGGATGGTGTACTTGAATGGGTAGAGAGAGAACGTAAGATGAAGGAGAGGCTGCTGAAGGAAAAGGCGGCTCGTGAACAGAGAGATAAGACTTTGGTAAGTCATTCATTAACAACATCGTTTGTCGTGAATTCATGTTTACGTTTTGCGTCTTAGCGCGAGAAACGGCGTAGAGCTGCTTTGGAAAAGGCTCAAGAAGACAAAGAGTTAAAGAAGCGGGAAGCGGAACTTGAGAAAGTTAAGCAACGGCTTGCGGAGAAGGAGAAGGATGAGGAGCTGGAGAGGATGAGGCAGCAACTGAAAGAGAAAGAGGCAGAAGATCTTAAAAGGAAGGCTGAGCTGGAGACGAAAGGAGATACCACTAATACGACTCCAGAAGCGACAACGGAAGATACTGTGTTAGAGGAGGATGATTTGGATGAGGAGGAGTTGATTGAGGAGACGGTGGAGCCGAGGAAAGGGGTGTTTGCGAGGAGTATGCGGCCTGAGGAGAGTGATGTTGACGATGAGGTTGTACCACAGTCGTCTTCATCGGAATGGAGTGAAGCGTGACTAAACAATGGTACGGCTCGCAACCAGGATGGAACTGATCATTTACGAACACTTGACGATGACTTGACTCGACTCACCCCTACTCAAATCGTTTCCAACTCTATTGCTTCATCAACAATCATCAACTCAACAAACTCTCCTCCTTCGACATTGGAGTCTTGTGAGGCATCATCTGAGATGATGGCTTTGACGAGACGACATGAAGCTGGATTCGCATTGATCAATAATACAACTGCAATGACAAGGCATTTAAATACGACGACGACGACGATGACGATGACCACGATGATACCGATTCCTATCAGATTGTTTCCGGTTTTTCAATTGTATATTTTGCAAGTTTATGCTTTGGTACTTCAACTTGTTTCTTCTTCTTCTTCATAGTACTACTGCTTTTGTTCGTTTATTTGGTTTTGGATTTGGACTGATGTTTTTTTGTTTTGATTCTTCTCTGCCTGTTTTTTTTTTTTGGTGCCAATGTTTTGGTGTGTGATATAGTGCAATGGTTTTATACAATCTTTGTTTTTTTCCTTGAAGGGGAGGCGAGGTATCGCTCAATTAGCTGGCACTTGTGTTCTAGGATCATGTGCCGCAAAGATACTCAATAACGACGCATTCACAATTCCTGAGTGCACAGTCTACAGTTTCAGAGCGAGAGGGAGCCTGCCACGTTTAAACTCCGCCGAAATTTGACATCTTCGGATGTCAAATCTGTTCTCGAAGTATGTTAATGACTTGCCAAACAGCTGTGAGTCTTCGCGTAAAACAAACTCTTGTGTACTTTTTCACAAATCTACCAGGAAGGTTCGAAGACTGGGTTCAGCTTGCTACCGCCTGAGCTTGTTGTTGAAGTATTCAAACGATTACATTGGAGAGACCTACTGAAGGCGCGCCAAGTGAGTCTCTAACTCAGGTGTACGATTCTATATGTACGATTCTAATCCTGTAGACCTGTGCGCTCTTTTACAGTATTTCTAAATCTAGGGATATATGGGAGAACTTGATTCAAATTCACGCTGCTGCCACGCATGGCCCCCCGACAACGTTGGAAAAACCTATGCGTATGTATACCGCTGGCAAACTCGAAGAGCATTTCCTTCGTGGTGCGAAAAATGAGTCCGAGTGGCTGGACGAGGTTCGGTTTGAAGAAAGGAGTATTCCGTCTCCTCACAGGTTGAGGCATTGTCATCTCCTCCGAGGCGGACGGTGGTTCCTCTGCTCCGCCGTTGGAGGCGAGACGCTCTATTGTGACCTCGAATCGCCTGGATCTGGATTAGTTCCTTTGATCCCATATCCATTCCTATACCCATGCGACTCTATCACTTCAATGGCTATCGAAGAAGACAACGAGGCGGAAATTCTATGTTTTAAAATTGCTCTAGTCCATGTTTTGGAAGAAGATTGGTTATATAGATCGAGTGGCGAAACGGCGGTGACTGGAGACTCCCGGGTTGACGTGTGGTTTGGAAAGGTCGTTTTGGATGAAGATGGGACTGCTACGCATTTGCACGCTGAGAAGCTTGCCTCCGTTCCCTTGCCTGTTTACCTTGGTAAACCAATATTGGGTGCATCTTTGCGCGGCTCCCTGGTTGCTTTTACTGTTGAATGGAAATCTCTGGATGGATTTGGTATGCAATGCGACGCGATCATTTTAGACTGGAAAGCGCCGCCAAGGAATAAACATCAGCCCTGTATCCGTAAGACTGTCCATTATTCTTCTTCCTGGGCTCAACCTGGCGTCAAGGTAAGCTCGTTCGGTTATTTTATCAACTCTTATTCAAACACAGTTCTGTTAGATGGATGTGATACTCCTCCCTGAAGGTCATCTCCTTACCGCATTGCAAGACCTGATCCGCATTTATGACCACTCCTTCGTTCCGTGGGCCTCAGAAAGGCGGCACTGGCGTGAGGCACTTTCGCTATCTGAGCAATGTCCATACACTATCAATATACCCAAATCCTTTGGCACCGTTCCTCGAGATTTCTCGCCCTTATTTCCCCTCTCTTCAGATCGATATCGCGTAGTGTTCAATAGCTTGCGTGGGATAAGGGGTTTGAAGTTGCAATATAGAGACGGGAGTGTATCCAAAGCCACTTTGGTTGACCTTTTGGAGTGGCCCAAAGCGATGGATGTATTCATCGAGGATCGCCAGTCCCACTTCTCATATAACTATGGCGTAACTCTTGGCAGCTATGACTCTCTTTTCCGTTCTCATTTTACTTGGCCAGATGAGGAGGGATCATCACCAAGCAGGCTCTCAGTCATGGCCGGAAACCTGAGTCAGCTTCCTGATGTCATGAACATGGATGTTAGTACAGGGAGAGTGTTATGGGTATCAAACCGCGGTGAACTGAAAGAGGCTTCGTTCACAGCGCCGTCGTAATATAATGAAAGCAGTGTCTTCTGTAATCCAACATTTGCCCCTAGCTGTGGACGTACCGAAAAATGAGATAGGGCCGCGTCGCGGTGACTCCCCGAATGGTTGGCCGTAATCACAATTTCATGCCAATGTCCATTTAACGTATTCAGTTCCATCACACAGTCGTTGGGCACTCGCGGCAGGAGGTCGCTCATTGGCGACTCCGTAGCGATTCCTGAATGTATAGAAATGTATAGGGAGAGATTGACTTTGGAAAGCCAACTTTCAAATTCAGGGTTGACTCTAGACTTGAGATGGACTTGAGATGACCGGGACCTCTGTTTAAACTCCGACGAAATTTGGAAATTTGATTTCTGCTCACCCGGCCATACTTTAGCACTGCTATCCGGTCGAGATCGGATTTTCTCTCTAAAGGTGTCAACAATTTCCCAAATGGCCGTGAGTCTTTATGTGAAGATCTGCTAGACACCTCCTAACAGAAAAGCATATAACTTTCGAAGACTGGGCTCGTCTCTATGCCACCCGAAATTGTCGTTGAGATCTTCAAGCAGCTCCACTGGAAAGATCTACTGGCGGCGCGCCAGGTGAGTGTAGACCGGCTATACTTCTTTCTATTAACCATTCTAATCATGTAGACTTGCTCAGTCTTTTACACTATATCTAAATCGAGGGATATATGGGAGAACTTGATTCAAACTCACGCTGCTGCCACGCATGGGCCCCCAACAACGTTGGAAAAACCGATGTATATGTATAGTGCGTGCAAACTCGAAGAACATTTCCTTCGTGGCGCACGAAATGAGTCCAAATGGCTGGACAATATTCCGTTTGAAGAAAGGAGTATTCCGTCTCCTCACAAATTCCGGCATTGTCATCTCCTTCGAGGCGGACGGTGGTTCATCTGCTCCGCAACTGGAGGTGAGGTGCTCTATTGTGACCTCGAATCGCCTGGATTTGGATTAGTTCCCTTAATCCCATATCCCTTCCCATACCCATGCGACTCTATTACTTCAATGGCTATCGAAGAAGACAACGAGGCGGAAATTTTAAGTTTTAACATCGCTCTAGTCCATGTTTTGGAGGAAGATTGGTTATATAGATCGAGTGGCGAAACGGCTGTGACTGGAGACTCCCGGGTTGACGTGTGGTTTGGAAAGGTCGTTTTGGGTGAAGATGGGAATGGTACGCATTTGCACGCTGAGAAGCTTGCGTCCGTTCCCTTACCTGTTTATCTTGGTAAACCAATATTGGGTGCATCTTTACGCGGCTCCCTGCTTGCTTTTACTGTTGAATGGGAATCTCTGGATGGATTTGGCACGCAATGCGATGCGATCATATTAGACTGGAAAGCGCCGCCGAGGACTAAACATCAACTCTGTATCCGCAAAACTGTCCATTTTTCTATCACTTGGGCTTCTGGCGTCAAGGTACGCTTGTTCATTGGGTTTGTGTACTACCATTAAAACAGTTCTATTAGACGGAATTGATGCTCCTCCCCGGAGATCACTTGCTTACCGTAATTCGATCGATGATCCGCATTTATGACCACTCCTTGGTTCCATGGGCCTCAGAGCGGCGGCACTGGCGTGAGGCACTTTCGCTATCTGAGCAATGTGCGCACGTTATCAATATACTCCCACCCTTTGGCCCCGTTCCTCGCGATTTCTCGCCAATTTTCTCCCTCTCTGGAGATCGATATCGTGTAGTGTTCAATTGCTTTCGTGGGATAAGGGGTTTGACGTTGCAATATAAAGACGGGGGCTTATTCAAAGCCACTTTAGTTGACCTTTTGGAATGGCCCAGAACGATAGACGCATTCATCGAGGATCGCCAGTCCCACTTCTTGTATAACTATGGCGTAACTCTTGGCAGCTATGACTCTCTTTTTCGTTCTCATTTTACCTGGCCTGATGAGGAGGGATCATCGCCAAACAGGCTCTCAGCTATCACGGGAAACCTGAGTTGTCTTCCTGCTGTCATGAATATGGATGTCAATACGGGAAGAGTGTTATGGATATCAAACCGCGGCGAATTGAAAGAGGCTTCGTTCACAGCATGATGTAAACCGTCGTAATATAATAGAAGCAGTGTCTTCTGTAATCCAGCATTTGCCCCTAACTGTGGACGTACGGAAAAATGAGATAGGGCCGCGTCGTGGTGACTCCCCGAATGGTTGGCCGTAATCACGATTTCATGCCAATGTCCTTTTATGTAATGTCATAGATTTCCAGAAGTTCTGTGCAAATTATTCCAGTCAGTCACGCACTGGGAAGCAACAGTTTCATTTCAATTCATCCAAAAATCCATTAATTCTCTCTTTGTTATCCTAATGACTATCTAAGTCGCCCTATAAACATGACATTATCTCTATAGTAGAGTAGAATTCAAGGGTTCAATCTTTCAGAAAGTTGTATCACAGGCTCTATACCTTCGAAAGTTAAATTCTACTCTTTGGTTGTAAGGAAGGCTCTTCTCCTACACATGAAAAAGAACGGAGTACGATGCGGAGTGCAGAGAGCATATTCAGTTCCACCACACAATCGTTGGGCACTCGCGGCAGGAGGTCACTCATTGGTAGCGATTCCTGAATGTATAGAGAAAGATTGGCTTTGGGAAGTCGGCTTCAAAATTCAGGGTTGACTCTAGGCTTGCCAAGATGACCGGCGGGACCTCTGTTTAAACTCCGACGAAATTTGTTTACTCCTCGACCGCCAATACTTTCGCACTATCCGGGTTGGGGATTGGATTTTCTCCCTAAATATGTCAACAATTTCCCAAATGGCCGTGAGTCTTTATGTGAAGAACCGCTAGACACCTCCTCACAGATAAGCATACAACTTTCGAAGACTGGGCTTGTCTCTATGCCACCCGAAATTGTCGTTGAGATCTTCAAGCAGTTACATTGGAAAGATCTACTGGCGGCGCGCCAGGTGAGTGTAGACCGGCCATACTTCTTTCTATATACCATTCTAATCCTGTAGACCTGTACGCTCTTTCACAATATTTCTAAATCTAGGGATATATGGGAGAACCTGATTCAAATTCACGCTGCTGCCACACATAGGCTCCCGACAACGTTAGAAAAACCGATACTTATGTATACTGCTGGCAAACTCGAGGAACATTTCCTTCGTGGCGCACGAAATGAGTCCAAATGGCTGGACGATATTCCGTTTGAGGAACGGAGTATTCCGTCTCCTCACAAATTCCGACATTGTCATCTCCTTCGAGGCGGACGGTGGTTCCTCTGCTCCGCCACTGGAGGCGAGATGCTCTATAGTGACCTCGAATCGTCTGGATCTGGATTAGTTCCCTTAATCCCATATCCCTTCCCATACACATGCGACTCTATCACTTCAATGGCTATCGAAGAAGACAACGAGGCGGAAATCCTATGTTTTAAAATCGCTCTAGTCCATATTTTGGAGGAAGATTGGTCATACAGATCGAGTGGCGAAACGACGGTGACTGGAGACTCCCGGGTTGACGTGTGGTTTGGAAAGGTCGTTTTGGATGAAGATGGGACTGCTACGCATTTGCACGCTGAGAAGCTTGCCTCCGTTCCCTTGCCTGTTTATCTTGGTAGACCAATATTGGGTGCATCTTTGCACGGCTCCCTACTTGCTTTTACTGTTGAATGGGAATCTCTGGATGGATTTGGCACGCAATGCGACGCGATCATTTTAGACTGGAAAGCGCCACCAAGGACTAAAAATCAGCCCTGTATCCGTAAGACTGTCCATTATTCTATCACCTGGGCTCAACCTGCCGTCAAGGTAAGCTCGGTCATTTGATTTGTGAAGTACCAATCAAACACAGTTCTGTTAGACGGATGTAATACTTCTCCCCGGAGATCACTTGCTTACCGTAGTTCAATCGATGATTCGCATTTATGACCACTCCTTGGTTCCGTGGGCCTCAGAGCGACGGCACAAGCGTGAGGTACTTTCGCTTTCTGAGCAATGTGCACACGCTATCAATATACCCAAATCCTTTTGCGGCGTTCCTCGCGATTTCTCGCCTATATTTTCCCTCTCTGGAGATCGATATCGCGTGGTGTTCAATAGCTTGAGTGGGATAAGGGGTTTGACGTTGCAATATAGAGACGGGGGTGTATTCAAAGCCTCTTTAGTTGACCTTTTGGAGTGGCCCAGAACGATGGATGTATTCCTCGAGGATCGCCAGTCCCACTTCTCATATAACTATGGCGTAACTCTTGGCAGCTTTAACTCTCTTTTCCGTTCTCATTTTACCTGGCCAGATGAGGAGGGATCATCACCAAGCAGGCTGTCAGTCATGGTCGGAAACCTGAGTCGGCTTCCTGTTGTCATGAACATGGATGTCAGTATGGGGAGAGTGCTATGGATATCGAACCACGGTGGACTGAAAGAGGCTTCGTTCACAGCTTGATCTGGGCCACAGCTAGTACAAGCAATTGATTGTCGGATGTCACTTCAGGCCATGAATTATTCTCGACAGCACAGCCGGAATTGTACTCCCGGGTATAGCTACTGTATGTACTGGCCAGGGACTGAATGTCATTTCGGTCATTCCAGTCATCGGAACCATCGTTCATCAGGTCAGAATCTCGGCGGCTCTCGATTAATCTCAACAGCGGCCCTTGGGGTACCATAGCCTTAACACTCCTATATCTCTCGTCGAACAATCAAGGCGGTTTTCTGGCTGATCCTCGGGTGGAATGAACTAGAACGAGAAGCTTGATGCCATTGGTCTTCAGGCGTATTATGGTCGCATGATCGTGATCAGACAATATTCGATGTTCGCTTCCTTCGAAATACCTCGGCGAGTTGATCAAGGTACTGAGTTCAGAATCGGATCTAACAATGAGCTGTCGAGATGTTGGCAGATGATGTTTAACAGAGCCCCTTCTAGTGAGCTCGAGGATCAGGCTACAAGTAATGTGTCTCAGGCCAAGCGAGAGTCCACACATCACTTTATCGAAAAGGAAGACTCAAAGCACAGCCGAGCGGGGATACCCATCACAATTCTGTGATTGATTGATTTGTCTGATTAAACAGACGACCTTGACTTCACCTATCAAATGGGGAGTATCGTCCCTGAATCGTAAATTTCGTGTATCAAATGTTCGAAACGGAATGTGGATAGAAGCTTTGGGGGCAACCCGTACAATTGTATATATCATGATCTGATTGGGGTCCTTATGGGCGTTAGAACCTAGTAAATTACGCCCATGAAGGCTCATAAATCTTAGATTGATTAGTAGCGATACCTCGTTTGCTGAATGGGGCAAAATTTAGACTGGGTACACCCCGAAATAAATTGGCGGACTTGGGCCTCTCCCTGAATCCCTTAATCAGAGGAAATAAGTGACGCGAATGTTTCGGAGTAGATATTGTGAGCGGTGACCAATAGCCTGATAGCATGTGAAGAAGTTTATGTCAGTCGAAGCCTCCGAGCGTTCGTGAATTCCGCTTAGATTCCGTTCTGTGGGTGCTTCGGTTTGTGTCATGAAACTCTATTGACTGACGTTAACAAGAAGCTGATCCACGTTGCTTATTCTAACTGATACCTTTGGGAAAAGCACGCCGGCCCGAAGTCATTATACCAAGGCAGCGCGGCTATTGCCCAGCAAGTTTGCCCAGAAGGCGAAAGTACTCTTCGTATCAGGTGACGCTAATAACGTCAAGGGTGCATCTCTTCGTGCGGGGTAATCTATCATCTGATCATCCGTAGTTTGGGTGAGAATCATACGGCGATTACTAGTCTCTTCTGGTACATTGGCTGGAGACACTCGAAATAGGAATCTTCTTGGATGTGCGGCAGGGTAGAGTAGAGTTTATCGCTTGCATCATGCTTAAGCCTCGAGGACACGGCGTCATTATACCCAGATCAGCAAACCGTTAGGGACGACTGATATCCCCGTAACTCAGCTGAGATCGCCACCGTCTTCCGACTACGCTGGTGGCGGACTCGCTGAACAAAAGACGGTGGGAATGATCAGTGCCCGAAGATAAAGGGGCCCAGAAGAGCCCCTAGGACGACCCTAAGGGTCGTGGTGGGGAAAAGAGGCACCTCGTGTTGTTCGGCATGGGCAGGGTTCGGAGAAGGAGACCCGGGGTTAACCACACGACCTATTTAAGGCAGGTGTATTAGATAAGCTCCATTCTCTTTCTCTGACCACCACCAATGCCGCCTCCCCCGCCCCCGCCGATATGTATTCCCTTTATTTCTAGACAAAAGCGCAGAGTCTCTATCGATGAAAAGTCCGATACATCGCACCCGCACGCCCAGCTGACTCGTCGACCCTCGGCTTATTCATCTTCTTCGACCCTTACAAGCCTACCTGACAACCTGACCTTCCGTACTGACTCGGAAAAATACGATGAGGTACCACCTCTTTTCACTGGCGGTGAGAAGGATTCGAATACTCCTCCCAAACTCAGCAGGGGAAACACCATGACGGGAACCAAGAAATCGACGGCTTCTTCAAAGTGGGGATATGGTTGGGGGCTGGGGAAGAAAGAGAAGGAGGTCGAAGCTCACATGCATCAGCGCTCGGCTTCAGGCGCATCCTCGCCTCTACCCCAGTATCAGACGGTGGAACCCTCCTTACAACGCAGCGGGACAAAATCATCCCAAGCAACGCGTTCCACGCAGTCAACTGTTCGTGTAGACGAACCTCCAAGGAGATCGGATTCCCGTCGTAAACCATCTTCGCTGGAGAGAAAGGATACCCAGAGATCGCATGTGTCTCGCAGGAGCCAGGATTCGAAAGCGACAACGAGCAGCAGATCCACTGCTCCTCGAATTCGGCCTCCCCTCACGGCTTCTGATTCGGCAAGTACTCTCGTGGGTTCTGCTTTGGAACGGAAAGAGAGGGGAGATGTCGAATCTATTCATGACAGAAGCGTGAACACGACCGAAAGGTTAGCCGCTCTTCGCGAGCAAATGCTCAAAAACAACGTGGATGTCTAGTACGTCATTTTCCTTTTCTCGACTCAGGTTAGACCGTGGTACTTAATTCGTCTGCAATGTTTTTATAGCCTTATCCCGTCGGAGGATGCCCATGGTTCCGAATACGTGGCAGCCAGCGATAAACGTCGAGAGTTCATTACTGGGTAAAATTCCCCCATCCAGCGCAACAACATTTGGTTGACATTTGTGCTTCTCTCATTTTCCAGTTTCACGGGTACGGCCGGGGCCGCCATCATTACTCGCGAGAATGCATACCTAGCCGTTGATTCTCGATACTGGGTTCAAGCCGAGAACCAGACGGACGCAAACTGGGAAATTTTAAGAGTCGGTGATATTAATGACCCCAAGTCGTATAAGGATTGGGTCGAATTTCTTGTGGTATGTCTTTGTCCGTCATCCACGGCGAAATCATATTCTTGTTTGATTGACTGATGTTTGATTGTTTTTGACCGTTTTTATAGACCATGTTACCGAAGGGTAGTCGACTGGGCGTTGATGCGCGAATGATTTCACACGAGAAAGCTTCAGCCATCAATAGCAAATTGACACATCTGGATTCCAGATTTGTCTTCCCGGCGATGAACTTGGTAGATTTGGTGTGGAAGGAAAAACCAGCGAAATCGAAAGGATCTGTTTATGTTCAGTCTATTGAATATACAGGTATGCGATTATACACTGGACCTTTGCCATAACATGACTTAGGCTATTCGTTCACTTTTTAGGCAAAGATGCAACGTATAAATTGTATAAAATTCGGGAGTGGATTAAGGCTCAGCCACCGTCGATACCCTCATTTTCTAAAGCGACTGAACCTACCCCCCAACAAATCCAAGCTGGAATGCTGGTGTCTAATCTCGCCTGTATTGGTAAGCTATTTTGGCCAAATATTTACGGAGTGTATCTGACTGTCTATCTTGCGTTACAGCTTGGACTTTGAACCTCCGAGGCGTCGATATACCCTTCAATCCTCTCTTCCATGCATATCTCTTCATTGGTCTCGACAAAACAATTCTGTTTTTGGATGCTTCCAAAGTAGATGAAAACATCGAGAGATACCTAGAGAAAATGGGTGTGGAGAGAAGGAATTATACCGATTTATGGCCTTTCATGAGGAAAAGAGAGTGGGGTGACGGAAAAATTATCATACCCTCAACGACATCCTATGCGATTTCTTTGATGTTGACACATTTCAGGTATACAATCTCCCCGAATAGGGTGGAATTCCTCATGTCTATCAAGAATGAAACCGAGATTGCGGGATTGAGGCACGCGTATATACGTGACGGGGTCGCATTCGTACGTCTTTTGATAAATAGTTTGATTCCGTGCTGAAGCTTTGCTTAATTGATGTTCAGGTTCAATTCCTCGCTTGGCTGGAAAACAAGCTCAACTCGGGATACGATATTACTGAATGGGAAGCTGGCTGGAGGGTCAAAGAGTTTAGGATGAAACAACGGAAGTTTATGGGACTTGCATACGAAACTATAAGTGCTTCGGGGCCGAATGCTGCTCTACCGCATTACACGCCCAAGAAAGCTACTGCGAAGATGATAGATCGGGACACACCTTATCTCAAGTACGTATACCTCCTTTCCATCTCTCGTTTCAGGGAATTGATGATTTTCAGTGATTCCGGAGGGCAGTATAGAGATGGGACTTGCGATACGACGAGGACACTTCATTTCGGCAGACCGACCCCGCATATGAGTGAAGCTTACACGAGAGTCGTACAGGGCCATGTAAGTAATCTGGTGTGTGGATATCCGAAGATCGCTCTCAACTTTTCTTGTTAGATTGCCATTGATACCGCAATTTTTCCCGAAGGGACGTCGGGTTATCAACTTGATTCCCAAGCGAGGAGACCGTTATGGAAGGACGGCATGAATTATTTGGTGAGCACGATGCTCGGTTTTTACAAATATTCATTTTTGACGAATGGAACAGCATGGAACGGGTCATGGATTCGGATCATTTTTGACTGTGCATGAAGGGGAACATGGATTTAGCAGTAATGTTCCGTTGATGCCAGGACATGTTGTTACCAACGAACCTGGATTTTGTGCGTCGCCGATCTCTCCCCTTGTATTTTCACGGTTTGCTTACATACACAATACCAGACGTCGAAGGCAAATGGGGTGTACGAGTTGAATCGGCGCTCGTCGTCAAGCGAGTCAAAACCAAACAGGAGTTCGGTGGCGACACTTGGCTTGGTTTCGAGCGTCTCACTTGTGTGCCGATCCAGACTCGCATGATCAAAGAATCACTGTTGACAAAAGAAGAGAAATCGTGGTTGAAGGATCATAACCTGAGATGTTGGGATATTTTAAGTCCGCTTTTGAGAGAGGATAAGGTGGCTTTGAAGTGGTTGAGGAAAGAGGCGGATAGAGGAATTGGGTTGCCTGGTTCCGGGCCTGGAGGGTTGACGGTTGAATGGGATTGATGGTGTGTTTTGCCGTGACGTCGGGTTGTGTTGTTGCTCGATTGTTTCGTGTTGATTGCCTTGATTTTTCTTTTTCCCTCCCCTCCCCCCCTCCTTTTAGATGTCGTGATGCCCCCTGTTCATTATGCTCTTTTCTTTTCTTCACCTCTCATCACTCGACCTCGTCTCTCTTCCGACTTCGTGTCCTCGTGTCCCGCCTCGATGTTACCCGATATTCGACACAATTCCCCGCGATACCCCAGATTATATCCAATGTCGTATACTCTCCCGCAAGAGGAACAGGGACACCAAATCGCCACTTTTTCTACCCGCTACTCCCCGCTATAGGACACCCTCATACACACACTCCCTTGAGATGCTTTTTGGGATGTTCATTTTCAATGTTGTTGTATCTTCTTTTTCTCGTATATAGAACATGGGATGGAATAACTGGAATGGATGGGCAGTGCATTCATTAGTATACTACCTCCTTTCTTTTGGCTTATCTTTCTTCCTTTTGCGCTCTCTCGTCAATTATTATACGCCCCATCTCCATCCGTGTTTCCGCCCTCCCTTTTTGACGCTCGTCTTGATCTCTTTGTTATCGCTTTTGTTAGTTCATGTACTCTTGTGTGTAAATCAGTAAAAACATACAATTAGTTTTATAGGGTTTCAAAGCCGGAATAATATCCGGACAGCCGCCGAGGACCTTCGACACTTTAAACACTCACGCGCATGTCCTTCGGCTGCGAAACCTCGAAACCTGTTCAACTAAAACTTAATAAACCCTTTCCTCTATATTGAAGTATAATACACATTGACCAAGTTTTACTTTCGTTGTGCCGTTGACTCGACAAGTATCTAGATTAGATGATCAAAACCCACACTTTTCAATCCGAACAAGATGACTGACTATAAATCCATCATAGCCACTCGACCACTCTCAGTGGCTATCCATACCAGCCTTCCAGCTGCGACATCCATGTTCATAACCAAAGGCGTCTCGTTTGGCTCGTCTAAGATAGGAGCCATTCCTGTTTCGAACGAGCCTTCCTCGTCAGGCCAGGAAAAACGAACACGTAAAAGGTGATCCGATTTAGAGCGGGCAACCCCACAAGTATACAAGAAATGTGATCGGTATTCACTGATAGTGAAGTCCATCTTCTCACTCCAGTTGAGGAGTTCCAGTGCTGTTGCCTGAAATTCGCCTGCTTCCGAATAACGCATGATGAGTCCTCTTATCCCAGCTATGGTGTTGAACACCACTCGATATTCATTATCCGGGAGAGAAAATAACTCTGAGAAGCCACAAGGATGTTGGATAGAAGTCCCGGGTACATTGACGGTACATGCATGTTGTTTGGGTATAGACATATCAACGCACAGAGGCCTCTCCTCTGAGGACCATGGAACCAATGAATGGTCATAGATGCGAAGGCCTGGGGGAGGCACGGTAAGCACTCGGTCTCCAGGAAGTAACATCACTTCGAGCTAGAATAGGCAGGTCAAGAGCGTATTCTGGAATCAGAGCCCACCTCACCTTCCGACCATCACCAGCGAAACTAGATAGAAAATTTACGATTTTGCGTCTGAACGATTGATTCCTGCTCGGTTGCGACTTCCAGTCGATAATTATCGCATCACATGCATAAATTGTCGTGCCAAACAAGCGCCATTGCACAGTGAAGGCAACAAGGGAACCACGTAAAGATACGCCGAATAAAGGTTGACCAAGATACAAGGATATGCGAACGGATGCAAGTTGCTCAACTTGCAAACCCATTACCTGGCCGTCCTCGTCTAAGATAACCCGACCCGACCACACATCAACCCGCGAATCCCCAGTCACCTCAGGTTGTCCATGTGGACCTTTCATCCAGTCGGCAAACAGAATATGGACCAGGGCTATTTTGAAAGACAAAATTTCAGCCTCGGGTCAGCCTCGGGATCCTCTTCGACAGCCATCATAGCCATAGATTTACGCCGGCACGAGAACGGATAAGGGATCAGAGGAACAAAACCAGTCTCAGGTGATTCGAGATCGCAGTAGAGCACCTCGCCTCCAGAGTCGGAGCAGATGAGCCATCGGCCTCCTCGAAGGAGATGAGAGTACAGGAATTCGTGTGAAGAATCCGGGATGTACTTTTCATTCAAAGGGATTTCATTGAGCCAGGTGGACTCGGTTTTCATCCAACGGAGAAACCGCTCCTCGAGTTTGCCAGTGTTGTACATGCGCATGGGTTTGTCGAATATCGTCGGAGGCCCATGAGCAGCATCAGCGTGGGTTCTAATCAGAGTTTTCCATATCTCTCTGGTTTTGGACGCGTTATAAAGGAGAGCAGAAGTCTACCAGGTTAGATCAATACGGCGTATCTGGCAGGTGCAGCCACACCCACCTGGCGTGCGTTTAGTAGATCCTTCCAATGTAACTGCTTGAAAATTTCCGCGACGATTTCTGCTGGCAACGAGCTGAATCCAGTCTTTGGTGATTCCTTCTTCTATACTTATTCGTGAGTAGGCACTCAGGTATCCCATAAAGACTCACATCTTTCTGGCAGGCTGGTGTCATACTTCCCATGTAGAATGTAGTAGGTTGAGGATAATCTTTATTAACCGGGATATCAAGCAAAGTAAGCAAGAGGGAATGCACTTCCGTCCTGAGTGATTCCTTATATCATCAGTTACTTATTCAGAGCAACCAAGTTTCGTCGGAGTTTATTTTTTTATGCGATAAGTACCGAAGCCTAGAACATAAGTGTTTAAACGTTTACTCGTGGTTGTAACTTGCTTTGTGGCTCGAATCGTCGATGAATGTGAGTGACACAGTAAAGCGTGATCGTGCCGTGTCACGAATTAAAATCCAGCATAGCCACTCGGCCGCTCTCGGCCGCAATCCATGCCAGCCTTCCAGCTGCGACATCCATGTTCATAACCAAAGGCATCTCGTTTGTCTCGTCCAAGATGAGAGACGTCCCTGTTTCGAACGAGCTTTCCTCGTCAGGCCAGGAAAAACGAACGCGTAAAAGGAGACCCGATTTAGAACGGGCAACCCCGTAATTATACGAGAAATCGGATCGAAATTCCCTGATATATTTATCCATTTTCTCCCTCCAGTGGAGGAGCTCCACTGCCCTTGCCTCTAAGCTACCTGTGTCTGTATAGCGCACAATAAGCCCCCGTATCCCGGCCAAGGTATTGAATACCAGTCGATACTCATTGTCTGGCAGATGGAACACCTTGGAGAAACCACAAGGATGCTGGACGGAAGTTCCAGGCACAGTGACACTACATGACTGCCGTTCCGGTACAGACATGTCGACGCACACAGGCCTCTCCTCTGAGGACCATGGAACTAATGAAAGGTCGTAAATGCAAAGGTCTGGCGAGGGAACGGTAAGCAATCGGTCGTCGGGAAGCAACATTACTTCGACCTAAAGTAAGCAGGTCAGTAATGTATTTTGGAATCAGAGGTTAACTCACCCTCCGTTCTCCGGCAGAATCAGTTAGATAGTTGACGGTTTTGCGTCTGAACAACTGACTCTGGCTCAGTTGCGACATCCAGTCGATAATTATCGCATCGCATCCATAGACTGTCGTACCAAACAAACGCCATTGCACAGTGAAGGCAACAAGGGAACCGCGTAGTGATACACCGAATAAAGGTTTGCCAAGATGCACAGATATGCGAACTGATGCAAGCTGCTCAACTTGTAAACCTGTTCCCTGGCCCTCCTCGTCCAGGATAACACAACCCGACCACACATCAACCCGCGAATCCCCAGTCACCTCAGGTTGTCCATGTGGCCCTATCATCCAGTCGGCAAACAGAATATGGACCAGGGCGATTTTGAAAGACAACATTTCAGCCTCGGTATCCTCTTCAACAGCCATCAGAGTCATAGATTTACGCCGGCACGAGAACGGATACGGGATCAGAGGGACGAAGCCAGTCTCGGGTGATTCCAGATCGCAGTAGAGCACCTCACCTCCAAAGTCGGAGCAGATGAGCCATCGGCCTCCTCGAAGGAGATGAGAGTACAGGAATTCATGTCATGAATCCGGGATGTACTTTTCATTCAAAGGGATTTCGTTGAGCCAGGTAGACTCAGTTTTCATCCAACGGAGAAATCGCTCTTCGAGTTTGACAGCGTTGTACATGCGCATAGGTTTGTCGGATATCGTCGGAGGCCCATGAGCGGCGGCGGCATGGATTCTAATCAGATTGTCCCATATCTCTCTGGTTTTTGACGCGTTATAAAGGAGTGTGCAAGTCTAAGACTACGGATGAGATTGCGATATAGAGAGCTTATACATGATGCACCCACCTGGCGTGCATTCAGTAAATCTCTCCAATCTAGTTCTTTAAAAATTTCCGCAATGATTTCAGATGGTAGCGAGCTGAACCCAGTTTGTAAGGGTTCCTAGTATACCTCACCATGAGTCAATCTCTCGTTATACATAGAGACTCACCTCTGTTTGGCGGGTTATGCCACGCATGCTATGATATAAAAACTTGGTGGGTTGAGGGAGTATCTGTCATATTCAAGCGTATTGAGACCGTATTGTCAATAGGACACGGACTACTAACCTAAATAGTCCTGTTGGGCTCGGAAGAAGCTGCGAACTTGTCGGAGTTTATATTCAACGTTGCAAGTATTCAGGGTCGAATCGCCCAAATTTTACCTTTCATGTGTATGATACAATTGGGACTTCGTGAATCAATGTCGTTACGACCTCATCATCAACGTCACTCTCTCCAGGCCGTACGCTCCTTGCATATGCCAATTTCCTCGGCTCTATCCTCTTTTCAATCTCTTCTTCATCCAGCTCATCCTCTTCTAACGCGGTATCTTCTGCTGTTGCTGTATCTTCTTTCTTCTCCGGTTTCTCAGCCGTCCAGTTGAGATCCTCCTTCTTCTCTTTCATTGGCCTCATCCTTCTCCTTCTCCGCAAGCCGTTTTTTAACGTTCTGTCAAGCTCCGCTTCCCTCTTCTTCAAATCCTTTTCTTCTTGGGGCTTTTTGAAAGCAGCTCTACGCCGTCTCTTGCGTTAAGACGAGAAGAAGGAAACATGGGATTTCGATGAGATAATGTCAAAAGCTCCTACGGCTTTCTCTCTTTTCTCAGGAACCGCCCTTTCTTCCATCAGTCTCTCTCTCGCCTCACGCTCCTTTCGACCCATCAAGGCATGTACTCAAAATAACAGTGCATAATGGACTCGGGAAAATTATTCAGAATTTGTGGGAATCTGTACTGGTGACGGGCGTCGAGTGCATCACCAGGAACCCAATGAAGTCGCATGAAATATAGTATCGCTAGGTAGTCATTGAAGAACTGACTCTGGAAATGTCAATTAAGAGTCTTTTTACCACTTTACTTACGTTGTGCCATTGATTCGACAACAATTACGATTGGATTATCTTCCATGAGCACGAAACTCGGAACTTGAAGCCAAAGCACACACTTTCTCAAGCTGTGCACGTTCACTGAAAATCCAGCATAACCACTCGGCCGCTCTCAGCCGTTATCCATGCCAGCCTTCCAGCTGCGATGTCCACGTTCATAATCAAAGGTGTCTCATTCGGTTCCCCTAAGATAGGAGTCATTCCTGTTTCGACAGAGCCTTCCTCGTCAGGCCAGGAAAAACGAGCACGTAAAAGGTGACCCGATTTAGAGCGGGCAACCCCGCAATTATATGAGAAATGGGATCGAAATTCCCTAATACTTTTATCCATCTTTTCGCTCCAGTCGAGGAGCTCCAGTGCTGTTGCCTGAAAATTGCCCGCTTCTGTATAACGCATGATGAGTCCTCTTATCCCGACTATGGTGTTGAATACCACTCGATACTCATTATCCAGGAGAGGGAATAGTTTCGAGAAGCCACAAGGATGTTGAATGGAAGTTCCGGGCACAGTGACACTATATGAATGTTGTTGGGATACAGACATATCCACGCACTCAGGCCTCTCCTCTGAAGACCATGGAATTAATGAATGGTCGTAAATGCGAAGCCTTGAGGAGGGTACCGTAAGCACTCGGTCTTCGGGAAGTAACATCACTTCGACCTAAAGTAGGCAGGTCAATCTTATGTTCTGGAACTAGCAGGAAACAACTTACCTTTCGACCATCTCCAGCGAAACTGGTCAGATAATTGACTGTTTTCCGTCTGAAAGATTGACCCTGGCTTTTCCACGAGCTCCAGTCGACAATAATCGCATCACATGAATAAATTGTCGTGCCGAACCAATGCCATTCTACGGTGAAGGCGACAAGGGGACCACGTAGAGACACGCCGAACAGAGGTTGGCCAAGATACAAAGATATAGGAATGGACGCAAGCAGCCCAACTTCTAAGCCCCTTCCCTGGCCGGTCTCATCCAAAATAACATGACCCGACCATACATCAATGCGCGAATCCCCAGTCACCTCAGGTTCTCCATGTGGCCCTTTAACATAGTCGGCAAACAACATATGGACCAGGGCGATTTTGAAAGACAAGATTTCACTCTCGGGATCCTCTTCAACAGCCATCAGAGTCATAGATTTACGCCGGGACGAGAACGGATACGGGATCAGAGGGACGAAGCTAGTCTCGGGTGATTCGAGATCGCAGTAGAGCACCTCGCCTCCAAAGTCGGAGCAGATGAGCCATCGGCCTCCTCGAAGGAGATGAGAGTACAGGAATTCGTGTGAAGAATCCGGAATGTATTTTTCATTCAAAGGGATTTCGTTGAGCCAGGTGGACTCGGTTTTCATCCAACGGAGAAATCGCTCTTCGAGTTTGGCAGCGTTGTACATGCATATAGGTTTGTCGAATATCGTCGGAGGCCCATGAGCGGCGGCGGCATGGATTCTAATCAAGTTGTCCCATATCTCTCTAGATCTTGACGCGTTATAAAGGAGTGTACAAGTCTACGTACGGGATTAGATTGCGGTATAAAGAACAAATGAATGCACACTCACCTGGCGTTCGTTCAGTAAATCTCTCCAATCTAGTTCTTTGAATATTTCCGAGACGATTTCAGATGGTAGCGAACTGAACCCAATCTTTGACGGTTCCTAGTATACTGCTCCGGTGAGTCGATCTTCGCCTCACGAAAAGACTCACGTCCGTTTGGCGGGTTGTTGACATATGTAGGATGTAACGCCTTGCAGGTCGATGGTATTTATCTGGGATATTAAGCAAAAGCGAGGAATAGTCTTCGGGGACGACTCAAACAAGAGGAAGTTCGGCGCGACCAGGGCGCGACTCGACAAGTCACGCACGCTTGGCAAATAGAACCAAACAACCTGGTTAAAGAGGTGTGCTCAAAGCTTGTCCTTATTGACGTCCCTTCTTACTCACAGTTGGAAGAGCGGTCAAGGATATCATGAGCTCAAAATAACAGAGGATGATCGACGCAGAAGAATTAGCAAAAATCTGTGCAAAGCTGTGTCAGTGAGGAGCGCCGAGCTTATCAAACGTAGCCCAATCAAGATAGAGTCTATAGTTGTTGGTTGATATACGCCTTAGATCGAGGGACTCAGCTACGGCAAAGTCAATTACAGGTCTATGTTTACCATTAGCCATCTTTCAACCTGATTAAGAGAACTAAATATCCAGCATAGCCACTCGACCACTCTCTACTGCTATCCATGCCAGTCTTCCAGCTGCAACATCCATGTTCATAACCAGGGGTGTCTCATTCGTCTCGCCTAAAATAGGAGACGTCCCCGTTTCGAAGAAGCCTTCCTCTTCAGACCAGGAAAAACGAGCACGTAAAAGGCATCCTGACTTAAAGCGGGCGACGCCACAATTGTACGAGAGATGTGATCGGAATTCAGTGATAGAACAATCCACTTTTTCATCCCAGTCGAGGAGCTCTAATGCCGATGCCTTGAATCGGCTGCTTTCCGTATAACGCAGGATGAGTCCCTTTACCCCCTCTAACGTATTTAATACCACTCGATACTCATTTTTTGGGAGAGGGAACATCCTGGAGAAACCGCAAGGATGTTGGACGGAGCTTCCGGGGACGGTGACGCAACATGAATGTTGTTCAGGTATAGACATATCGACCCACACAGGTCTTTCCTTCGAGGACCATGGGATCAATGAATGGTCGTAAATGCAAAGCTCTGGAGATGGCGTGGTGAGCACTCGGTTTCCAGGGAGTAACATTACTTCGACCTGAAATAGATATTGCGTAATAGTGTGGTTTTAAATGAGAGCTCAACTCACCTTCCGACCACAACCAGCGTAACTGGGTAGATAATTGACAATTTTCCGATTAAAGGATTGACCCTGACTCTTCCATGAGCTCCAGTCTATGATAATCGCATCACATGAATAAATCGTCGTGCCGAACAAATGCCATTCTACAGTGAAGGCAACAAGTGGACCACGTAAAGATACACCGAATAAAGGTTGGCCAAGATACAAAGATATAGGCACAGATGCGAGTTGCTCAACTTGCAAGCCCTTTCCCAGGCCGTCCTCGTCTAAGATAACGCGGCCTGACCACACATCAACCCGCGAATCCCCAGTCATCTCAGGTTGACCATGTGGCCCTTTCACATAGTCGGCAAACAACATATGGACCAGGGCGATTTTAAACGTTAAGGTTTCAGTCCCGGAATTTTCTTCGACAGCCATCATAGTCATAGATTTGCGCTGGCACGAGAACGGATACGGGATCAGAGGAACGAAGCCAGTCTCGGGTGATTCCAGATCGCAGTAGAGCACCTCGCCTCCAAAGTCAGAGCAGACGAGCCATCGGCCTCCTGGAAAAAGATGAGAGTACAGGAATTCGTGTGAATAATCCGGGATGTATTTTTCATTCAAAGGGATTTCATTGAGCCAAGTGGATTCGGTTTTCATCCAATGGAGAAACCGCTCTTCGAGATTGGTTGCATTATAAGTTCGCATAGGTTTGTCAAATATCGTCGGAAGCCCATACGTGGCGACGGCATGGATTCTGATCAGATTGTCCCATGTCTCTCTGGTTTTTGACGCGTTATAAAGGAGTGTACAAGTCTATAGATTACAGATTACATTGTGATATAGAGAGCTTATACATGATACACCCACCTGGCGTGCATTCAGTAAATCTCTCCAATCTAGCTGTTTGAAAATTTCCGTGACGATTTCAGATGGTACGGAGCTGAGCCCAATCTTTGACGGTTCCATAATGCCTTGCAGGTCGAGGGGAATCCTTAGTATCTGCGATATCAAGCAGGAGCGAGGAATGCTCTTTGGGGACGGTTGATTCAAGAGGAAGTTCGACTACTGACCCAGTGAGTGGTGTTTTTAATTCAGAAGAAACCGTGAACTCTCGTCGGAGTTTAAACGAAAACCTGACATCACTCCGAATTGTATGATTCTCCCTGGATTCTCCGGTACTTATCCTTCGATACAACCGAAAAAAAAAACACGGTGGCGTGTGGGACGAAATTGAATCCATACTTGGATCCTACAAAATTTCTGCATACACGGTACCGCTTTCAATTTGTTGACAGATGATACTGAAGCTGAAGTTCGACACATAAAATTGTAACAGGTTGTGTAGCAGACGTTAAGTCTAATACTACAAGTTCGAGGCTTGAGCTGCCGATGGTGTCGAAATCATCCATGCGGACAGTAGCTTAGCGGCCAAGCTCAATTTTAGAACTCTACTTTTACCATCAGAGTGGCGACCTTCGAAAAGGTTTCTTGATTCGATGAGAGAAGAGGTGTCTGCCAAATATAAGATTCCCCACGTTCAGAGAGCCTGGGCGTGAAAGATAACACACATGTGAAAGAAAAACTGGGAGTGACCCTTTCATGAAGGTTCCAGATCTCACTTCACGTGTACGGGAGTTGCAGGGATGTCCACGCACGATGATCGATAGATATCAGCTAAATGGACTCTGTACCATACAATTATCTCCCTTACAGTGTTGCTTCAATCTTAGCAAATGTTGCATACATAATTGACATCAGTAGATACCAGCAACGGGCGACATGAAAGATACTATTGGCGATGTGGCAATAAAACAGAATATCAAAGACAACAAAACACGAACGATGGAAAACATGAAACCAGACCTCAAGCAATGTAGCGCAAAAGTTTAATAAATTAAGAATGTCCAATAAGTTCTGCCATGACCAGTAGCGTATCAGCATCGAGTCCAGCATTACTGAGAACATTCATGATATTCGGTGCATTAATTCGATCCGCTTCGTATGCCTTGATAAGCGTCTGAAGGGCGTTCTGAATTCGACAAGTAAATGAGTCCAGCGTCGTGAGGAGGTCATGATCAGTCCATCTCGTCGTCATCGGAGGTAACAGGTTTTCAGGATCCACCTCCAGATCTCTCCATAGCTCAGGGTTGTCTTCGTCTTCAGGATCATCCTCGAGAGGAATGGTCAAATTCAGGTCCCTCGCGGTATTTGAAGGTTTGAATATCCGTCCAGATGTCAACGCCTCCAGTCGAAGACACAACATACCTATCTCGCGTACATGAGCAACATCCAAGTATACGCTCGCAGGTGCAGGATCTTCCTCCGCGTCGAAATCATGTCTGCCCTCCAGTCCCGGGGTATAAATCGC